>NW_024746730.1:0-11021 GCF_018991925.1 Homarus americanus | reverse complement strand
CAACACACCAGCTCAACTCAACACACCAGCGGATGGATTGGTGTGTTGGGTTGGGCTGGTGTGTCGGCCAACTCAACACACCAGCTCAACTCAACACACCAGCTCAACTCAACACACTGGAGGATGGATTGGCGTGTCGGGTTGGGCTGGTGTGTTGGCCAACTCAACACACCAGCTCAACTCAACACACCAGCGGATGTATTGGTGTGTCGGGTTGAGCTGATGTGTTGGCCAACTCAACACACCAGCTCAACTCAACACACCGGCGGATGGATTGGTGTGTCGGGTTGGGCTGGTGTGTTGGCCAACTCAACACACCAGCTCAACTCAACACACCAGCTCAACTCAACACACCAGCGGATGGATTGGTATGTCGGGTTGAGCTGATGTGTTGGCCAACTCAACACACCAGCTCAACTCAACACACCGGCGGATGGATTGGTGTGTCGGGTTGGGCTGGTGTGTTGGCCAACTCAACACACCAGCTCAACTCAACACACCAGCTCAACTCAACACACCGGCGGATGGATTGGTATATCGGGTTGAGCTGATGTGTTGGCCAACTCAACACACCAGCTCAACTCAACACACCAGCGGATGGATTGGTGTGTCGGGTTGAGCTGATGTGTTGGCCAACTCAACACACCAGCTCAACTCAACACACCAGCTCAACTCAACACACCAGCGGATGGATTGGTGTGCCGGGTTGAGCTGATGTGTTGGCCAACTCAACACACCAGCTCAACTCAACACACCAGCGGATGGATTGGTGTGTCGGGTTGAGCTGATGTGTTGGCCAACTCAACACACCAGCTCAACTCAACACACCAGCGGATGGATTGGTGTGTCGGGTTGAGCTGATGTGTTGGCCAACTCAACACACCAGCTCAACTCAACACACCGGCGGATGGATTGGTGTGTCGGGTTGAGCTGATGTGCTGGCCAACTCAACACACCAACCTCAACTCAACACACCGGCTGGGATGGATTGGCCAGGTATAAATGGCTGAGCTGATGTGTTGGCCAACCCAACACACCAGCTCAACTCAACACACCAGCTCAACTCAACACACCAACTCAACTCAACACACCAGCTCAACTCAACACACCGGCGGATGGAATGGTGTGTCGGGTTGGGCTGATGTGTTGGCCAACTCAACACACCAGCTCAACTCAACACACCGGCGGATGGATTGGTGTGTCGGGTTGGGCTGGTGTGTTGGCCAACTCAACACACCAGCTCAACTCAACACACCAGCGGATGGATTGGCGTGTCGGGTTGAGCTGATGTGTTGGCCAACTCAACACACCAGCTCAACTCAACACACCAGCGGATGGATTGGTGTGTCGGGTTGAGCTGATGTGTTGGCCAACTCAACACACCAGCTCAACTCAACACACCGGCGGATGGATTGGCGTGTCGGGTTGAGCTGATGTGTTGGCCAACTCAACACACCAGCTCAACTCAACACACCGGCGGATGGGTTGGTGTGTCGGGTTGAGCTGATGTGTTGGCCAACTCAACACACCAGCTCAACTCAACACACCGGCGGATGGGTTGGTGTGTCGGGTTGAGCTGATGTGTTGGCCAACTCAACACACCAGCTCAACTCAACACACCAGCTCAACTCAACACACCGGCGGATGGATTGGTATGTCGGAAGCTGGGCTGGTGTGTTGGCCAACTCAACACACCGGGTGGATGGATTAGAGTGTCGGCTGAGCCGGCGTGCTGGGCCAACCCAACACACCAGCTCAACTCAACACACCGGCGGATGGGATTGGTATGGGCCGGGTTGGGCTGATGTGTTGGCCAACTCAACACACCAGCTCAACTCAACACACCGGTGGATGGATTGGCCAAGTTGAGCTGGTGTGTTGCCAACTCAACACACCAGCTCAACTCAACACACTGGCGGATGGATTGGTATGTTGGGTTGGGCTGGTGTGTTGGCCAACTCAACACACCAGTTAACTCAACACACCAGCTCAACCTCAACACACCGCGATGGATTGGTATACCGGTTGGGCTGGTGTGTTGGCCAACTCAACACACCGGCGGATGGATTAGAGCATGGGTTGAGCTGATGTGTTGGCCAACCAACACACCGAAGCTCAACTCAACACACCGGGCGATGGATTGGTATGTTGTTGGGCTGGTGTGTTGGGCCAACTCAACACACCAGTTCTCAACTCAACACACCAGCTCAACTCAACACACCGGCGGATGGATTGGTATGTCGGTTGGGCTGGTGTGTTGGCCAACTCAACACACCGGCGGATGGAATGGTGTGTCGGGTTGGGCTGATGTGTTGGCCAACTCAACACACCAGCTCAACTCAACACACCGGCGGATGGATTGGTGTGTCGGGTTGGGCTGGTGTGTTGGCCAACTCAACACACCAGCTCAACTCAACACACCAGCGGATGGATTGGTGTGTCGGGTTGAGCTGATGTGTTGGCCAACTCAACACACCAGCTCAACTCAACACACCAGCGGATGGATTGGTGTGTCGGGTTGAGCTGATGTGTTGGCCAACTCAACACACCAGCTCAACTCAACACACCGGCGGATGGATTGGTGTGTCGGGTTGAGCTGATGTGTTGGCCAACTCAACACACCAGCTCAACTCAACACACCGGCGGATGGATTGGTATGTCGGGTTGAGCTGATGTGTTGGCCAACTCAACACACCAGCTCAACTCAACACACCGGCGGATGGGTTGGTATGTCGGGTTGAGCTGATGTGTTGGCCAACTCAACACACCAGCTCAACTCAACACACCAGGATCACCACCCCAACACGCCAATCCAACCCAACACACCAAGTTTCGTATCAATCCCACCCAGGCGGTTAATCCAAGGTCAGCAAATGTTAAGTATTAATCCCACCCAGGAGGTTAATCCAAGGTCAGCAAATGTTAAGTATTAATCCCACCAAGGAGGTTAATCCAAGGTCAGCAAATGTTAAGTATTAATCCCACCAAGGAGGTTAATCCAAGGTCAGCAAATGTTAAGTATTAATCCCACCAAGGAGGTTAATCCAAGGTCAGCAAATGTTAAGTATTAATCCCACCCAGGAGGTTAATCCAAGGTCAGCAAATGTTAAGTATTAATCCCACCAAGGAGGTTAATCCAAGGTCAGCAAATGTTAAGTATTAATCCCACCAAGGAGGTTAATCCAAGGTCAGCAAATGTTAAGTATTAATCCCACCAAGGAGGTTAATCCAAGGTCAGCAAATGTTAAGTATTAATCCCACCAAGGAGGTTAATCCAAGGTCAGCAAATGTTAAGTATTAATCCCACCAAGGAGGTTAATCCAAGGTCAGCAAATGTTATAAGACCCACTCGGGTGATCAGTCCGGGTGAGCCTGGACCTGACAACCACGGAGCGAGACGGTGGTACCAGTCCGTCAGGCCACCGTAGGGAGGTCTGAGGTAAATATTTTAAAAGTTGTATTTTTGTTTCCTGAGCCTTTAATTCCCTGTTATTGTATTATTATGGCACCAGTTAAGATTAAAGGTGATAAAACAACTAAAATAAAGCTATAAATTGGTAATATAAGGCAAACTTTAACAGTATTTTCACACATTAGGTATTGCCTTATGTTGTGATAACTGAGAACTTCTTCCATTTCCAACATTAGTTGTCAACATTGGTACGATAAATTAGCCTTCAATCACATTATAACTGTCTTAGTGTAAAGAATTAAGATTATCCTTTGAAAAAGAGTAAAATAAACTGCGTTTACAACAGCTAATTAAATAAAAATACTGCCATATTATAAATTTGTAAGTATAATTTAGAGCAGTTGTGGAATGCGACAAAAGACAAGGTATTGATATATGCAAATTATACCGACAAAGTTCTCGTTTAAATAATAAAAATAGAAAGGGAGAGGGAGAGGAGAGGAGAGGAGAGGGGAGGGGGAGAGGGGAGGAGAGGAGAGGGGGAGGGAGGAGGAGAGAGGAGAGAGGGGAGGGGGAGGGGGAGAGGAGAGGAGAGGGAGAGGAGAGGAGAGGAGAGGAGAGGGGAGGGGGAGAGGGGAGGTAAAGTCATGACACAAAATTCTTGTCAATATGATTAACGTACAAAGAAACAGGTATTGGTAATTTTACAAATTTTTGTTTTTTACATTATTGGTTTTACGGCCCATATTATGACAGTGCAAAAGCTGTGTTCCGTCCTAATACGACTTTCGTAAAAGCTGTGCTGCCTGTCAATTGTTATTGCCAAAGGCAAGCTGTTGTAGTCATCCCGTCTTACTAACGCTAGTATTAATCTGGTAAGCACATTTACGGTAATTTATTAAACTTTTTAGCAGTTTTATAAGTGAGTTTCTGTCAGGAAAATATAGACTAGTGACGTTCTTGCCTGGAAATATTAATATGGATAGAGGCAAATTTCACTGGGAGAAAATCATCTCAAAACTTTGTTGCATATATTAATAAATTAAGTCCATTTAAGTTATTTAATGCAACTTTTTAGCAGTTTTATAAGTGAGTTTATATCTTGAAAATATAAACTGGCGTCGTTCTTGCCTATAAATATTAATATGGATAGAGGCAAATATCACTGGGAGAAAATCATCTCAAAACTTTATGTTGCATATATTAATAAAGTAAGACCATTTAAGTTATTTAATGCCAATTTGTGGCAGTTTTATAAGTGAGTTTCTATCTGGAAAATATAAACAGGGGAGGTTTATGCCTAGAAATATCAAAATGGGTAGAGGCAAATTTCACTGGGAGTTCATTATCACAAGGATGGTATAATATTACATACAAAAACACCTTTCATACAGTGGATCATGATATAATATGTAAAATACTGCAGGCTCTAATTTTTCATCACCAATTACAGTATTTCGTTTTGGTAAACTTCCATTTGGCTGAATTAGGAGCATAATAAAGCAAGTTCATTGGAAGCTGGAGTTTGATTATTTAATGAAAATGTGCCTTAAGCATATATGATACAATATTTTGGCTAATATAGAGGACTTCACAGCAGCTTCCCCCGTCTCAGTAATAGTAAGTTCGCCCACGGCAAGTGATAATTTATGCTAGGTTAGGTTAACTTAACTTCAACTCATAAATACTCTAACACCTTTTCCAACATTTGCCATCAATACGACCGTCTCACTATAAAACATATTTGGGTTCCTCTTGACGCTAAACACACACCCGTCCACGGAGAGAATGGAGGAGGGAGAGAGGGAAGTTAGAGGGGGGGGTAGATGGAGGGGAGGAGGGAGAAAAGGTAGGTGAGGGGTGAAGGGTTGGAGGGACGGAGGGAGGGAGGGAGGGAGGGTAGGCTGGGCTGGTGGGAGGGGTAAAAAAGGTAGCAGCGGGTAGGGGTGGAGGGTAAGATGGAAGGGGGAGGGGGGGGGTAGGATGGAGAGGGAGGAGGAGGAGGGTCACAATTTTCTGGTGTTGATGAAGGAGTGAGGGAGGAGAGGAATGGAGGGGGTTAGGTTAGGTTGGATTAGGTTAAGCTAGGTTAGGTTAGGTTAGGTTGATAAGCAAGTTGATTTGGCATAGACACTTGTATTACCTGATTGGTAATTTGACTTCAGTGTGACAGTGTCGAGGGAGGCAGTGACAGTGTTGCAGTGACAGTGTCGAGTGAGGCAGTGACAGTGTTGAGTGTGGCAGTGACAGTGTCGAGTGTGGCAGTGACAGTGTCGAGTGTGGCAGTGAAAGTGTCGAGTGTGGCAGTGACAGTGTTGTAGTGACAGTGTCGAGTGAGGCAGTGACAGTGTTCAGTGTGGCAGTGAAAGTGTCGAATATGGCAGTGACAGTGTTGCAGTGACTGTCGAGCGAGGCAGCAACAGTTGAGTGTGGCAGTGACAGTGTCGAGCGAGGCAGCAACAGTTGAGTGTGGCAGTGACAGTGTCGAGCGTGGCAGTAACAGTGTTGAGTGAGGCAGTGACAGTGTTGAGTGTGACAGTGTCGAGTGAGGCAGTGACAGTGTAGGGATAACTCTGAAACACACACACACACACACACCAACCCACACCCACCCCACCTACACCCACACCCACACCCACCCACACCCACCCACACACAGACAAGAAACTGATATATTATTAAAGCTGAGGACACGGTGGGTAATAACGGGACACCAAACCATTAGAATCATTGGGTCATTCTCAAGCCCACAATTTAACAGTTCAGAAATAAGACACGTGGTGATTTGTGGAGGGGGGTGGTGAATTGTTGGTGGTGACTTGGTGGGCGTGGTGAATTGTTGGTGGTGACTTGGTGGGCGTGGTGAATTGTTGGTGGTGACTTGGTGGGCGTGGTGAATTGTTGGTGGTGACTTGGTGGGCGTGGTGAATTGTTTGGTGGGCGTGGTGACTCGGTGATGGGCATGATGACTTGGTGGTGGGCGTGGTGTTTGTAGAGGGTGTGGTGAATTGTAGGTGAGCGTGGTGATTTGTGGCGATTTATGGTGACTCGGGGGCGTGGTTATTTGTGGTGGGCGTGGTGACTTGTGGTAGACGTGGTGATTTGTGGTGGTGACTGGTGGGCGTGGCGACCTGTGGTTAGGCTAAGTTATGTTAAGTTTGGTTAGGTTAAGTTACTGTTGGTTAGGATAGCTTAGGTTAGGTTAGCTTAGGTTATGATTTCTTAGGTTAATTTAGTCTATAGGTTAAGCTAGGTTAGGTTAGATTGCTTTAGGTTAAATTAGGTTAGGTCACATGTTAATTTAGATTAGGATCTAATCTGTTCTGACCTAACTTAACCTAACCTACCCCTTACTAGCCAGCGTTTGGACGTTAATCGAGTGAAATAAGCTTGGGTGTCTAATCTTCAGGTGATCCGAAAAGACTAATAAGTGAGAAACAACAGGTAGATACACTCAGGTATACATTACGAATTACACAAAGGTAATCCTTAATTAATTACATTTCAACGGCAAATCAGTAAAGAAGTTTCCTTATTTTAGTTATTTTATTATTCACTTAACAGAAAAAAAATCATCTTTCTTTCAGTAACGACAAAAGATTCCGTTCAGCAGAAGTAGAAAACAGGGAGATGGTTTTAGAGGAAGAATTTATGACGTTTAATGAGGATTATTACGTCGAAATCAATCCCCGACGAGATTAACTATTCCTCGTCATTTATTTCCCCCCCACCATAAACGCTTGATCTCAACACTAAGAACCTCGTTAAACGTTACTTTCCCGCCCTCGTTATAAACACACCTCACCCCGACTACATTATTCTCGCTGAGGTCGCTTGAAGAATTCCCTCTACTTAAAATCCCCTTTCTCTCCAATCATTTCCATGGGCTGGCAAATCACTCGCAGAAGTGGATTGGTTGCACCGCCTGGGGGCCTCTCACTCACACCTGGACCCCCACACTCTGGTCACCACCCTCACCCTCTCCTCCATGATACATCACGGAGGAGAAACCACCCATTAACTCGTTCTGGGGATAAGAGTCGTGCTAATTAAGCAGGAACTAATAAGTGCCAGTAGCCGCTTAGCTCAAATATATTGGGTGGTGTTAAGGGAGTTAGACATAGCATGATCATCCAGCGTACGTCTTTCTCTCAGTAGTCATGATGCCCTCTGGCCCCTGCACGCCCCTCCTCCTTCCGCTACACCTTTCTCAGCGACGATGACACGCTCAGGTAATCTAAAGGAGTATATTTTCACGAGTAAGGGACGTGGAGACACTGAAGGCTGGCAGACACAACTACCCCGTGTGACGACAGACGAGGAGGTGAACCCGTGTTTGTTGACGATAGCGGGGTCGAGATGGTGCACTACTGCGGGCGTGCAAAAAAAAAAAAAACTACAAAAGCGCAAAAACGTCGGATAGGCATTCTTTTGTTTTAAATTAACTTGTTATTCGTCACAAAAACTCGACCAGTGCGTTTGCAAAGTTTACTGGTGGTTTGGTTGATGTATGTGGTAACGGGGAGGAGTTACGGCGAGGCGTCATCTAACAAAGAACTTATCCTGGCGGCCGTGATGTTAAAGTCTCAAGTCATACTTCATGTGAGTTAAACCTCCACCTTGAAACTCACTCCTCTTATTTGCTATAATTATATCGAGTATTCGGTATTTACGAGGGCTGTAGTTGTTCAAGTTGTGTGTGTATAATTAGAGGTAATTTGCAGTAGTGTATACAGCTGGGAGGTCTAGAGACAGGTATGTTCTCTCTCCCTCCCATGATAACATTCCACAGTGGATTATCTTCGCCTCTTACTTCATGCCACACGCGGTCACCTACCTACCTGGTCCGACTAGCACGCTCGCTACATCAAATTCTACATCGTTATCTATGTCATCTGGGTGATGTGTTTGTCATAATATATCCCGGAGTGGTGGTCGTAATGTCACTTGTTGCTTCTGGGTAAATACTTCCAGATTATCCACAGCGTTCATCTCAACACACCGACAAGTCTTACAGCTGGGTACAAGAGATGGGGAGAGGGATGGTGGTCTTGTTTCACTTCCACACCTTTGAAGGGGAGTCACTTGAAGAAGACATACACTCATCAGGACTGTATAAACTGTCAGTAAATGAAAAATAACACCGCCATGATTTCCATTTTATAAGCTGGCAAGTGTTCTGCTCTGGCGGGTATTGAGGGGGAGGAGTTGTATAAAAGTTTTTGTTTTGGGTGTTGTGATGAGGAACCCGACCACGTACCCTCATATATCCTCGTTTATGCCGATCTGTTGCTGTTTATTGTCCTGGATTACTGGCCTGGATCGAGGCGTCCCATCATTACCGCCAGCTCTTGTTGCTCTTGGTATCTGTCTATTGAGGATAATGAAGGTTTTGCATGTACGCGATTATTATTTTATTCTTGGTTATTTTCAGTTATTTTGACCTTGAGATTATAGGTAAATTATAAGGTTACAGGTAGATACACTGTTCTTGTTATATACCTGGAAGGGGTCAGCTAATATATCACCATATTAAACGAGGTATCTTTGGTTTGCATACGTAAGTGCCCGGTAGGTGGAGCTGACCAAAGCCACGGACAAGGAACACGAGAACAAAGATAATAACACGAGAACAAGTTAAATGTTATTAAAGTTCAATCAACCTTTGAACTTGAACATAACCACCAAGAGAGACCCTGAGGAAGCAATGTAAACCCCCCCCCCCTCCAAAAAAAAAGAATTATTATCAAAATCTGTTTATTTACACAACCTAAGCATTTTCTGGCTCATAAGAGGACCAATGTAAATGTAAGTAGATGCCAGCTACTACTAAATTACTTAAATCATTGTGTGAAAACGTGTTCCCATCTCGCCAGCATTGAAATCATATGTTTATTACAATAGCACTACTAAGTATAACCTTCTTGTAGACAATTGATACCTGAGTTATCCCTTTATCTATCTCTCTCTCTCTCTCACACACACACACACACACACACACACACACATCTGATATATTCACTCTTACTTGCATCTACGGAAATACCTGCCATTATGTTCTCAGGTACAATTATCGTTACTACTAAAGCTACTACTACTACTGCTACTTTTGTTACTGTTGCTGTTACTGGTATTGGAATTTGTACTGTTACTGTACTACTTCTACCGCTGATATTGTTTATTTCAGCTGTTTTATTTTATTTTATCAGGTCTTTGGTATATTTAATGTTATCGCTGAGGATCTATTTGTTGACAGTCGCCCGTCTTTTGTTTATTGTGGGATATTGTGGCGTCTATAGACTTTAGGGTGAAGTGGGATCAAATTCTGTTCGGTGGCTTGTGGTATAGTGCGTCAGAGGAGTTTAAAGTGAAGGATGGTTTAAAAATGTTAGTCTTGCGGTCATCGTATTCAAAGGGTTAAAGCTATCGTACTCAAGAGGTTAAAGTCATCGTACTCAAGGGGTTAAAGTCAGAGTACTCAAAGGGTTTAAGGCATCGTACTCAAGAAGTTTAAATCATTGTACTCACGGGGGTTAAAATAATCGTACTCCAATATTACAAATAAAACAATGACTCATACTAGACACCCATACACTTGACTCATACTCATTACACTTTAAACAACACCCCAAAAAAACGTAAAAGTCACTCGTGAACTCAACACTCACACACTCCTCTCATCACACGCCAACAAGTGGATTCACTCACAATAAATCACGTTAGTTACAGGAATAGCAAGCCATCATCATTATCATCATCATTATCATCATCATCATCATCATTGTCTTACTGCCTTTTCCACATATGCGAGTGTGGGTTAGTCGTGATTACCCATACTGGCAAGGCGAGGTCAGGTGATCAAAGAGTAACCCTTAACACAAAATAAATCTCTTGAGGCCTATAACAACACACACACACACAGAGCAACAGAGACATTGATCACCAGACAGGATCACCCAAGACACGAGAGGTAGGTACTTAATTCCCAGCATCAGTCCAGCAAAACATCTACTATACCTTCCCGACTACCTGTGTAACCCTTCCTCCTGTTCCACACACACACACACACACACACTTACACACACACACACACACACTTACACACACACACACACACACACACACACACACACACACACACACACACACACACATTCTATCTATAGTTAACTAAAACACAGCCCCTCATATTACATACAGCTCTACCTATCCCTACCACACAACACACACCCCTCTACACATCCCTACCACACCACACCACACCACACATCCCTACCACACCACACCACACATCCCTACCACACAACACACACCCCCTACACATCCCTACCACACCACACACAGCTTCCTACGACACCACACAACACTATCCTACACACCCCTACCACATCACAGAGGGACCAGTTCCTGAAGGCAGTTAGTCTGTTCCTGAAGGCCAGGCACACCAAGACCTGAACCTGGCAACACCTACAACAACATTACCTGTTTACAGTGACCCCTGGCTACACCAAACCAAACCACAACACACTCAGGTCTTCGCTCAACATAACTCTTGAACATAAATACAAATTAAGAGTTAAGATAATTGATAAAAACGTAAATAAGAGAG
>NW_024746729.1:0-5100 GCF_018991925.1 Homarus americanus | reverse complement strand
GGCACCCTTTCAGTGACATGACCCGGGGTGTGAGGGCCGGGCATCACTTCAATGACATGACACTGGGTGTGTGGGCCAGGCACCCTTTCAGTGCCATGACCCGGGGTGTGAGGGCCGGTCACTCCTTCAGTGCCATGACCCAGGGTGTGAGGGCTGGGCAACCCTTCAGCCCCATCACCCGGGGTGTGAGGGCCGGGAACCCCTTCAGCCCCATGACCCGTGGTGTGAGGGCCGTGCATACCTTCAGTGCCATGGCCAGGGGTGGGACGGCCAGGCACCGCTTCAGTGCCATGACCCGGGGTGTGAGGGCCGGCCACCCCTTCAGTGACATGACCCGAGGTGTCAGGGCAGGGCCCCCCTTCAGTGCCATGAGCCGGGGTGTGAGGGCCGGGCACCCCTCTAGTGCCATGAAAAGGGGTGTTAGGGCCGGGGACCCCTACAGAGCTATGAACCGGGGTGTGAGGGCCGCGCACCCCTTCACATGACACGGGTGTGAGGGCCGGGCACCCTTTCAGTGCCATAAATCGGGGTGTGATGCCCGGGCAGCCCTTCAGGTCCATGACCCGTGGTGTGAGGACCGGGAACCGCTTCAACCCTATGACCCGGGTAGTGAGGGCCGGGCACCCCTTTAGGTCCATGACCCGGGGGTGTGAGGGCCGTGCACCCCTTTAGTGACATGACCCGGGGTGTGAGTGCCGGGCACTATTTCAGTGCCATGAAATGGGGTGTGAAGGCCGGGCAACCCTACAGTGCTGTGAACCGGGGTGTGAGGGCCGGGCACCCTTTCACATGACCCAGGTTGTGAGGGCCGCGCACCCCTTCAGTGCCATGAATCGGGGTGTGAGGGCCGGGCACCCCTTCAGCACCATGACCCGAGGTTTGAGGGCCGAGCTCGATTTCAGTGCCATGAATCGGGGTGAGAGAGCCGGGCACCCCTCCAGCACAATGACCTGGGGTATGAGGGCCGAGCACCCCTTCAGTGCTAAGTGACCCGGGTGTGAGGCTGGGCACATTACCGACATGACCCGGGGGTGTGCGGGCCGCACCCCTTTCAATGACATGACCCGGGGGTGTGGGGCTGGCACCCCTTTCAGTGCTATGACCTGGGGTGTGGAGGGGGCCGGTCAGTTCAGTCTCCATGACCTGGGTGTGAGGGCTGGGCACTCTTCAGTGACATGACCTGGGCGGCCAGTGTGCTGGCACCCCTTCAGTGCCATTAGCCTGGGTGTGAGGGCCGGGCACCCCTCTAGTGCCATGAAACGGGGTGTGAGGGCCGGGCACCCCTACAGAGCTATGAACCGGGGTTTGAGGGCCACGCACCCCTTCACATGACACTGGTGTGAGGGACGGGCACCCTTTCAGTGCCATGAATCGGGGTGTGATGGCCGGGCAGCCCTTCAGCTCCATGACCCGTGGTGTGAGGACCGGGCACGCCTTTAGGTCCATGACCCGGGGTGTGAGGGCCGTGCACCCCTTCAGTGACATGACCCCTGGTGTGAGGGCCGGGCACCCCTTCAGCACCATGACCCGGGGTGTGTGTGCCGGGCTCGATTTCAGTGACATGAATCGGGGTGTGAGGGCCGGCCACCCCTCCAGCACAATGACCTGGGGAATGAGGGCCGAGCACCCCTTCAGTGCTATGACCCGGGGTGTGAGGGCCGGGCACAATTTCACTGACATGACCCGGGGTGTGAGGGCCGGGCATCCCTTCAATGACATGACCCGGGGTGTGTGGGCCGGGCACCCTTTCAGTGCTATGTCCCGGGGTGTGAGGGCCGGTCACTCCTTCAGTGCCATGACCCGGGGTGTGAGGGCCGGGCACCCCTTCAGTCCCATGACCCGGGGTGTGAGGGCCGGGCACTCGTTTAGGTCTATGACCAGGGGTGTGAGAGCCGGGCACTCGTTTAGGTCTATGACCACGGGTGTGAGGGCGGGGAACACCTTCAGTGCCATGGCCCGGGGTGTGACGGCCGGGCACCGCTTCAGTGCCATGACCCGGGGTGTGAGGGCCGAGCACCCCTTCACATGACACGGGGTGTGAGGGCCGGGCACCTTTTCAGTGCCATAACCTGGGGGGTGAGGGCCGGGCTCGATTTCAGGCCATGAATCGGGGTGAGGCCAGCACCCCTCAGCACCATGACCGGGGTGTGAGGCCGCAGACCCAGTGCCATGGCCAGGGGTGTGACGGCCGGGTACCGCTTCAGTGCCATAACCCGGGGTGTGAGGGCCGGGCACCCCTTCAGTGACATGACCCGAGGTGTCAGGGCAGGGCCCCCTTCAGTGCCATGAGCCGGGGTGTGAGGGCCAGGCACCCTCTAGTGCCATGAAAAGGGGTGTGAGGGCCGGGGACCCCTACAGAGCTATGAACCGGGGTGTGAGGGCCGCGCACCCCTTCACATGACACGGGTGTGAGGGCCGGGCACCCTTTCAGTGCCATGAATCGGGGTGTGATGGCCGGGCAGCCCTTCAGCTCCATGACCCGTGGTGTGAGGACCGGGAACCGCTTCAACCCCTTGACCCGGGTAGTGAGGGCCGGGCACCGCTTTAGGTCCATGACCCGGGTTGTGAGTGCCGTGCACCCCTTCAGTGACATGACCCGGGATGTGAGTGCGGGGCACTATTTCAGTGCCATGAAATGGGGTGTGAAGGCCGGGCAACCCTACAGTGCTGTGAACCGGGGTGTGAGGGCCGGGCACCCCTTCACATGACCCGGGGTGTGAGGGCCGGGCACCCCTTCAGTGCCATGAATCGCGGTGTGAGGGCCGGGCACCCCTTCAGCACCATGACCCGGGGTTTGAGGGCCGGGCTCGATTTCAGTCCCATGAATCGGGGTGTGATGTCCGGGCACCCCTTCTGCTCCATGACCCGGTATGTGAGGGCCGGGCACCCCTCCAGCATCATAGCCCAGGGTGTGAGGACCGGGCACCCCTCCAGCACCATGGCCCGGGGTGTGACGGCCGGGCACCGCTTCAGTGCCATGACCCGGGGTGTGAGGGCCGGGAACCCCTTCCGTGCCATGAGTCGGCGTGTGAGGGCCGGGCACCCTTTCAGTGTCATGAATCCTGGTGTGAGTGCCGGGCACCCCTTCAGCCCCATGACCCGAGGTGTGAGGGTCGGCCACGCGTTTAGGTCTATAACCGGGTCTGTGAGGGCCGGGCATACCTTCAGTGCCATGGCCAGGGAGTGTGACGGACGGGCACCGCTTCAGTGCCATGACCCGGGGTGAGAGGGCCGGGCACCCCTTTAGTTCCATGACCCGGGGTGTGAGGGCCGTGCACCCCTTTAGTGACATGACCCGGGGTGTGAGTGCCGGGCACTATTTCAGTGCCATGAAATGGGGTGTGAAGGCCGGGCAACCCTACAGTGCTGTGAACCGGGGTGTGAGGGCCGGGCACTCTTTCACATGACCCTGGGTGTGAGGGCCGGGCACCCCTTTAGTGCCATGATTCGGGGTGTGAGGGCCGGGCACCCCTTCAGCACCATGACCCGGGGTTTGAGGGCCAGGCTCGATTTCAGTGCCATGAATCGGGGTGAGAGGGCCGGGCATTCCTCCAGCACCATGACCTGGGGTATGAGGGCCGAGCACCCCTTCAGTGCCATAACCCGGGGTGTGAGGGCCGGGCACATTTTCACTGACATGACCCGGGGTGTGAGGGCCGGGCACCCCTTCAATGACATGACCCGGGGTGTGTGGGCCGGGCACCCTTTCAGTGCTATGACCCGGGGTCTGAGGGCCGGTGAGTCCTTCAGTGCCATGACCCGGGGTGTGAGGGCCGGGCACCCCTTCAGTGACATGACCCGGGGCGTCAGTGCCGGGCACCCCTTCAGTGCCATTAGCCGGGGTGTGAGGGCCGGGCACCCCTCTAGTGCCATGAAACGGGGTGTGAGGTCCGGGCACCCCTACAGAGCTATGAACCGGAGTGTGAGGGCCGCGCACCCCTTCACATGACACGGGTGTGAGGGACGGGCACCCTTTCAGTGCCATGAATCGGGGTTTGATGGCCGGGCAGCCCTTCAGCTCCATGACCCGTGGTGTGAGGACCAGAAACCGCTTCAACCCCATGACCCGGGTAGTGAGGGCCGGGCACCCCTTTAGGTCCATGACCCGGGGTGTGCGGGCCGTGCACCCCTTCAGTGACATGATCCGGGGTGTGAGTGCCGGGCACTATTTCAGTGCCATGAAATGGGGTGCCAAGGCCAGAGCAACCTAGTGCTGTGAACCGGGGTGTGAGTCAGGCACCCCTTCCTTAACCCAGGGGTGTGGGCCGGGCGCCCCTTCAATGCCATGAATCGGGGTGTGAGGGCCGGGCACCCCTTCAGCACCATGACCCGGGGTTTGAGGGCCGGGCTCGATTTCAGTGCCATGAATCGGGGTGTGATGTCCGGGCACCCTTTCTGCTCCATGACCCGTTATGTGAGGGCCGGGCACCCCTCCAGCACCATAGCTCAGGGTGTGAGGACCGGGCACCCCTCCAGCACCATGGCCCTGGGTATGAAGGCCGGGCACACTTCAATGCCATGACCCGGTGTGAGGGCAAGAACCCCTTCAGTGCCATGGAGTCGGCGTGTGAGGCCCAGGCACACTGGTACAATGAATCAGGGGCGTCAGTGCCAGGCACCCCTTCAGTGCCATTAGCCTGGGTGTGAGGGCCGGGCACCCCTCTAGTGCCATGAAACGGGGTGTGAGGGCCGGGCACCCCTACAGAGCTATGAACCGGGGTGTGAGGGCCGCGCACCCCTTCACATGACACTGGTGTGAGGGACGGGCACCCTTTCAGTGCCATGAATCGGGTTGTGATGGCCGGGCAGCCCTTCAGCTCCATGACCCGTGGTGTGAGGACCGGGAACCGCTTCAACCCCATGACCCGGGTAGTGAGGGCCGGGCACGCCTTTAGGTCCATGACCCGGGGTGTGAGGGCCGTGCACCCCTTCAGTGACATGACCCAGGGTGTGTGGGCCGGGCACCCCTTCAGCACCATGACCCGGGGTGTGTGGGCCGGGCTCGATTTCAGTGACATGAATCGGGGTGTGAGGGCCGGCCACCCCTCCACCACCATGACCTGGGGAATGAGGGCCGAGCACCCCTTCAGTGCTATGACC
>NW_024746728.1:0-12092 GCF_018991925.1 Homarus americanus | reverse complement strand
AACACACGGTTTACGACGATGTAGTAGGCATGGTGGATGCAGGGCGTATACTGCAGGTAGGTATGTGATGTAGGTATGATGATGTATGATGATGTAGGTATGGTATGAGGGCAAGGGATGTAGTATGGTGATGGTATGGCACAGGTGATGTAGGGTACTGTAGGGTAAGGATGATGTAGGTAAGGATGATGTAGGTAAGGATGATGTAGGTAAGGATGATGGTAAGGGTAAGGGTGATGTAGGTAAGGGTGATGTAGTAAGGGTAAGGATGACAGGTAAGGATGATGTAGGTAAGGATGATGTAAGGATGTAGTAAGGAATGAGGTAAGGTAAGGGTGATGTAGGTGGGGCGGCACTGGTAGGTGGGTGATGAGGGGTGGCAATTGCAGGTGTCGGGTACTGTAGGTAAGGATGATGTAGGTAAGATGTGTAGGTAAGGGACTGCAGGTAAGTGGCAATGCAGGTGAGGATGACGTGAGGTAAGGACGACGCAGGCATGGGCACTGCAGGCAAGGACGATGTAGGCAAGGACGATGTGGGGCGTAACTGCATATGGTGATGTAGGGTGGTGCATAGGCGGGTGACTGTAGGTAAGGATGATGTAGGTAAGGATGATGTAGGTAAGGATGATGTAGGTAAGGGTGATGTGAGGTAAGGGATGATGGTAAGGGATGTAGGTAAGGGTGATGCAGGTGGGTGGATGTAGGTAAGTGTATGTAGGCGATGATGGAGGCGAAGATGTAGGTATGAGGTGATGATGGAGGGTGATGAGGTAGGTAAGGACTGTAGGTAAGGGTGATGTGTAGGTAAGGAGGATGATGTAGGTAAGGATGATGTAGGTAAGGATGATGTAGGCAAGGGCAATTACAGGTAAGGGTGATGTAGGTAAGGGCACTGTAGGTATGAAGGATGATGGGGGTATTGGGTGACGCAGGTGGGGCGATGAGGCAGGCGACGATGCAGGGGCGGCACTGTAGGCGATGATGTAGGTAAGGATGATGTAGGTGGGGACAGATAAGGTGATGTAGGTAAGTGGCATTGCAGGTATGGTACTGTAGGTCAGATGATGTAGGTGATGATGGTGGGTGATGATGGGGTAAGGCAGGTAAGGGTGATGTAGGTAAGGGAAGATGTAGGTGGGCGGGCATTGCAGGTAAGCGGTGATGTAGGTAAGGGTATAGAGGTACTGTAGGTAAGATGATGTAGGTAAGGAAGATGGGGGTACTGTAGGTAAGGGTGATGTAGGTGGGGATGATGTAGGTAAGGGTACTGTAGGTGGGGGTGGTGAGGCAATGCAGGTGGCTGTAGGTGATGATGTAGGTAAGGATGATGGTAAGGATGCAGGAGGGCAATTGAGGTAAGGGTGATGTAGGTATGGCAATTGTAGGTGGCACTGGTAGAGGCATGGGCAGTGCAGGCAAGGGTGATGGCATGGCGCGTTGCAGGTGGGCGGCACTGCAGGTGGCAGTGATGCAACAATGTAGGTATGGGTGATGTAGGTATGGCATGGTAGGCAAGGATGATGTAGGTAAGGATGATGAGGGGCGGTACTGTAGGTAAGGGCATTGTAGGTATGATGATGGTGGGGTGGGCAAGATGTAGGTAAGGGTGATGTAGGTAAGATGATGTAAGGATGATGTAGGTAAGTGGTACTGTAGGTAAGGGTGATGTAGGTAAGGGCATGTAGGTAAGGATGATGTAGGTAAGGATGATGGTGGGTATGGCAATGAAGGATGATGTTAGGTAAGGGTGATGATGTAGGGCGGGCACTGTAGGTAAGGGGTGATGTAAAGGCGGGCACTGGGAGAAAAGAGTAAGGACGACGCAGGGCGACGATGCAGGCATGACGAGATGGTGGGGCGGCACGGTGCGGGGGGCGATGGGTATGGCACTGGTAGGTATGGCACTGTAGGTAAGGGGTGATGTAGGTAAGGGGTGATGTAGGTGGGCGGCCTGTAGGTAAATACTGTAGGTAAGGGTGATGTAGGTAGCAAATGTAGGTAAGGGTGATGTAGGTATGCAGGTAAGGATGATGTAGGTAAGGATGATGTAGGTAAGGCTGGGTAAGTAAAGGTGATGGTATGGCATGTAGGTAAGGGTATGTAATGTAGGTAAGGGGTGATGTAGGGGTAAGGGTGATGGTGGGGGGCACAGGTGGCGATGATGTAGGTAAGGATGATGTAGGTAAGGATGATGTAGGTAAGGATGATGTAGGTAAGGGAATTGCAGGTAAGGCGATGCAGGTGGGCGGGGTGATGTAGGCATGGCAATTGGGTAGGCAAGGGCAGATGCAGGTATGCTGTAGGGCGACGATGGCAAGGATGATGTAGGGTGATGATGAGGTATGACGATGTAGATATGATGATGTAGGTAAGGAGTGACGTAGGTAAGGGTAGGTAAGGATGATGTAAGGATGAGAGGTAAGGGTGATGTAGGTAAGGGTGATGTAGGTGGCAATGTAGGTAAGGGTGATGTAGGTAAGGGCACTGTAGGTAAGGGTGATGTAGGTATGGCATGTAGGTATGGTACTGTAGGTAAGGGTGATGGGGGTGGGTGATGTAGGTAAGGGTACTTAGGTAAGGGCATTGCAGGTAAGGATGATGTAGGTAAGGATGACGTAGGTAAGGATGATGTAGGTAAGGATGATGTAGGTAAGGGCACTGTAGGTAAGGGGTGATGTAGGTAAGGGTGTGGGCATGGGCACTGGTAGGTGGGCGATGATGCAGGCGACGATGATGGGCGATGATGCAGGTAAGACATGGGATAAAGGAAGCGTAGGTAAGGATGATGGCAGGGGCGGTGATGTAGGTAAGGGCAACAGAGGTAAGGATGATGTAGGTAAGGATGATGGGTATGATGATGAGGTAAGGATGATGTAGGGGCGGGCACCAGGTAAGGGGTGATGTAGGTATGGTTAAGGGTGGGTAAGGGTAATGTAGGTAAGGTGTGATGGGTAAGGCAATGAGGTAAGATGATGTAAGGACATGTAGGTAAGGATGATGTAGGAAGGATGATGTAGGTATGGACTGTAGGTAAGGGTGATGTAGGTAAGGGTGATGTAGGTAAGGGCACTGTAGGTAAGGATGATGTAGGGTGGGGATGATGTAGGGTAAGGATGATGTAGGGTAAGGGCAATTGCAGGTATGGCACTGCAGGATGGGCGATGAAGGCAAGAGAGGGCGGCGTATGAGAAGCGGCACGCAGGTGGGCGACGATGTAGGTGACGATGCAGGTAAGGATGATGGCGGGGTGGGGCGATGATGGTGGGGCGGCACTGCAGGTAAGGGTGATGTGAGGGGTAAGGTGATGCAGGTAAGCGATGATGGTGTAAGGATGATGGTGCGATGATGGTAAGGATGATGTAGGGTAAGCGGCATTTAGGTGGGATGATGTAGGTAAGGGTGATGTAGGTAAGGGTACTGTAGGTAAGGTGATGGTAGGGAGGTAAGGGTACTGTAGGTAAGGACATGTAGGAAGATGATGTAGGTAAGGGGACTGGTGGGCGATGATGGTAAGATGATGGCGTAAGGGACTGTAGGTGATGTAGGCAAGGGCAACAGCAGGTAAGGGCGATGTAGGTGGGCGACGATGCAGGCATGGGCACTGCAGGTATGGGCAGGAAGGGCACTGCAGGAAGGAAGGCATGACGATGTAGGTATGATGATGCAGGGGTATGTGGCAATTGTAGGCAAGGGTGATGCAGGTGGGGGGGCGGTGATGTAGGGCGGCACTGTAGGTAAGGGTGATGTAGGTAAGGGTAGGTAAGAAGGGCATGTAGGTGATGATGTAGGTAAGGACAGAGGTAAGGATGATGTAGGTGGGGATGATGTAGGTATGATGTAAGGGTGATGTAAGGGTAAGGATGATGTAGGTAAGGATGATGTAGGTAAGGGTATTGCAGGTAAGATGATGTAGGTAAGGATGATGTAGGTAAGGGGTACTGTAGGTAAGGGTGATGTAGGTAAGGGTGATGTAGGTAAGGGGTACTGTAGGTAAGGGTGATGGGTAAGGGCACTGTAGGGGTGGCACTGTAGGTAAGGATGATGTAGGTGGCGAGTGATGTAGGTATGACGATGCAGGTGGGATGGCAATGGTAGGTGGGGCGGCGATGGATGACATGCAGGGTGGGGCGGGCACTGCAGGGGCGGGTGATGTAGGCGAAGATGGAGGGGTATGGGTGATGCAGGTAAGGGCAATTGCAGGTGGGGTGATGTAGGTAAGGGTGATGTAGGGGTATGGCCTGTAGGTAAGGGTGATGTAAGTAAGGCATTGCAGGTAAGGAATGTAGGTAAGGATGATGTAGGGGCGACGATGTAGGTAAGGATGATGTAGGTAAGGGTGGAGGGGTAAGGGTGATGTGGTGGCATGCAGGTAAGGGCACAGGTAAGGGTGATGTAGGTAAGGGTGATGTAGGTAAGGGTAACTGTAGGTAAGGGATGATGTAGGTAAGGATGATGATAAGGATGATGTAGGTAAGGATGATGTAGGCGGTACTGGTAAGGGTGATGTAGGAGTGGGAAGATGTGTAGGGTACTGTGGAAGGATGATGGTGTAAGGATGATGTAGGTAAGGATGATGCAGGTAAGGATGATGAGGTAAGGACGATGTAGCATGGGAGGTATGGTGATGCAGGTAAGGGCAATGGGCGGCAAGGTAAGGGGCGTGACGAGGTAAGCATGCAGGTATGGCGATGTAGGTGGGCGATGATGGTAAGGCATGCAGGTGGCGGGCTACTGTAGGTAAGGATGATGTAGGTAGAAGATGTAGGCGGTACTGTAGGTAAGGATGATGGGGTAAGGATGATGTAGGGCATGGTAGGTGGGTGGTGATGTAGGTGGGCGGTACCAGGTAAGGATGATGTAGGTAAGGATGATGTAGGTAAGGGTACTGTAGGTAAGGGTGATGTAGGTGGGGATGATGTAGGGTGGCTGGTAGGTAAGGGGGATGTAGGAAGGGTACTGTAGGTAAGGGGTACTGTAGGTAAGGATGATGTAGGTAAGATGATGTAGGGAGGATGGTGGAAGGTAAGTACTGCAGGTGGAAGTGATGTAGGTGGGGGACAGGTAAGGGTAATGCAGGTAAGGGGTGATGGTGGGTGATGTAGGGTATGGCATTGCAGGTAAGGCAATTGCAGGTAAGGGGTGATGAGGTATGGGCACTGCAGGTAAGGATGATGTAGGTGGGGATGATGCAGGTGGCAACATTGCAGGTAATGGCACTGAGGTAAGGGGTGATCAGGTAGGCATGGAGGTAAGGATGTAGGTAAGGGTGATGCAGGTAAGGGCACTGTAGGAAGGATGATGTAGGTAAGGATGATGTAGGTAAGGATGATGTAGGTGGGGATGATGCAGGTAAGGGTACTGTAAGGGTGAGATGTAGGTAAGGGTGATGTAGGTAAGGTAACTGTAGGTAAGGGTGATGTAGGGTACTGTAGGAAGGATGAGAGGGGTAAGGATGATGTAGGTAAGGATGATGTAGGTAGATGTAGGTAAGGATGATGTAGGTAAGGATGATGTAGGTAAGGGTACTGTAGGTAAGATGATGTAGGTAAGGATGATGTAGGTAAGGTGATGTAGGCGGGTGATGTAGGTGAAGGCAATGTAGGTAAGGGTGATGTAGGTAAGGGTACTGTAGGTAAGGGTGATGCAGGGCACTGCAGGTAAGGGCACTGTAGGTAAGGGTGATGTAGGTGGGTGATGCAGGGGTAATGGCATGGGTATGGGCACTGTAGGTATGATGATGTAGGTATGATGATGCAGGTATGATGATGTAGGTATGATGATGTAGGGGTATGGCAATGTAGGTAAGGGTGATGTAGGGTGATGTAAGAAATAGGGGCGATGATGTAGGTAAGGATGATGATAAGGATGATGTAGGTAAGGATGATGTAGGTAAGGATGATGTAGGTAAGGATGATGTAGGTAAGGGTGATGTAGGGGTGGAATGGTAGGTAAGGATGATGTAGGTAGGGATGATGTAGGTAAGGATGATGGGTAAGGATGATGTAGGTGGGGGGGCATTGTAGGTAAGGGTGATGTAGGTAAGGGTGATGTGAGGTAAGGGTACTGTAGGTAAGGGTGATGAGGTAAGGGCATTGCAGGTAAGGATGATGTAGGTAAGGATGATGTAGGTAAGGATGATGTAGGTAAGGATGATGTAGGTAAGGGTCACTGCAGGTGGGCGGGTGATGCAGGTAGAAGAATGCAGGTATGGGCACTGTAGGTAGGGGATGATGGGAATGATGTAGGTATGATGATGTAGGTAAGGGCACTGCAGGTAAGGGCATGTAGGGTGATGCAGGTAAGGGTGATGTGGTAGGTGCAGTGTGGGCAAGGTACTGTAGGTAAGATGATGGTAAGGAGATGAAGGATGATGTAGGTAAGGATGATGTAGGGAGGGCATTGTAGGTAAGGATGCAGGTAAGGTGATGTAGGTAAGTGTAAGGCTGTAGGTAAGGATGATGTAGGTAAGGATGATGTAGGTAAGGATGATGTAGGTAAGGATGATGTAGGTAAGGCTGAGGGGTAAGGGTGATGTAGGTAAGGGGTGATGTAGGGCGGTACTGGTAGGTAAGATGCAGGGGTGGGTATGGTAGGGGTACTGTAGGTGGGCGATGATGTAGGTAAGGATGATGAGGTAAGTGATTGCAGGTGGGCGACGATGGGTAAGGATGATGCAGGTGGTGACTGTAGGTAAGGGCGATGTAGGCATGGAATGCAGGTGGATATGGGAAGTGAGGCAGTGACGATGCAGGCTGGCACTGAGGGGGCAGATGCAGGTATTGCAGGTGGGACTTAGGTAAGGATGATGTAGGTAAGGTGATGTAGGTAAGGGCATTTGTAGGTGGAAGATGCAGGTAAGGGTGATGTAGGTAAGGGTGTAGGTAAGGGTGATGTAGGGTACTGTAGGTGGATGTAGGTAAGGATGATGTAGGAAGGATGATGTAGGACTGTAGGTAAGGATGATGTAGGTAAGGATGATGGTGGGTGATTGTAGGTAAGGTGACAAGGGTGGTGGTGGGTAAGGAGATGTAGGTGATGATGCAGGTAAGTGTAAGGTGTAGGTAAGGATGATGTAGGAAGTGATGGTGTAAGTGGCACTGGTAGGTAAGGGTGATGGGTAAGGGTGATGTAGGTAAGGTGGGCACTGTAGGTAAGTGGGTGATGTAGGTATGGAATGCAGGTAAGGCACTGCAGGTTGTGATGATGGTGGGGAAGGACGTGAGTGTAGGTAAGAGATGTGTGTAGGCATGGGTACTGTAGGTAAAGATGATGTAGGTAAGGGTACTATAGGTAAGGGTGATGTAGGTAAGGATGAGGTAGGTAAGGGTACTGTAGGTAAGGGTGATGTAGGTAAGGGTACTGTAGGTAAGAGTACTGTAGGTAAGGGTGATGTAGGTAAGGGTGATGTAGGTAAGGGTGATGTAGGTAAGGGTGATGTAAGTAAGGGTACCTCCTTTCATTGTGCTCATGTTATTGTTTGATGTATGAAGCGTCTTATTCTGTTGTTTCATGATTTATAATGAATATCAGCATTTGTCAATCAAGTGACCCACTCCCCAATTTCACCATATGTAACTTATCATTTCTGTGTATTGTATATTTCCAGCCTTCGGGCTGCCATGTTATCTTAATAAACCGTTAATTATTATTAATATTATTATTATTATTAGTATTATTATTATTTTTATTGTTGTTGTTGATAAAATCACACGGGAAAATAGAAACAACGGAGTACCTTAGCTTTCGTCTTTATTCAAGACATCTTCAGAGGCAACTGGATTACATGGACAGAGAGAGGCTTAAATATACAGGGTGACCTAAAAACATGAGGTCAGGTCATAATGATGACATCCACTAATCCACACACCAACACACACGTAGAGGAGCTTAAGAGAAGGGTGATGACGTGACTAGACAGGTCAGGTCAGAAAAAAGGGACCCACAAAATAACTATCATACATCAAGATCAAAGGTTTTCAAAGCATTTTTAACCTTGGGCCACTGACAAATAAATTTATGTAACATAAAATATGGAACTTACACGTCTCTCTTACGCTGTGTCCTTAATCTGTCAACAACATCCTCATCTTCGCCCCATCTACCGCAACTACAAGAAGAGTTTGCTGAAGGCTCATAGTCTCAAAAACAAGTTGAAGTTTTTGAAAGATTGCAGAGATGATAAAATTGTTCCCAAGTCCTGTCTTCCAAGTAGAATAAGAAATCTGGACAATCAAGCATTCTCTGAGTTGGATAAGGTGTTGCTAGATTCCCTTATCAAGAGAAATGACTGATGATGAGTTAGAAATGTGTAGTACGTTAAATAGTCATTTTCGCTCCGTATTCACAAATGAAAACCTAGCACAGTTTCCAGAAGTTCATAAGGTATATAACGACAGTATAGAAAATATGTTGATGAATATCAATATTACTAGTAACGATGTGCTTAAAGTAATTAACAAACTGAAGCCTCATAAATCGCCTGGTCCAGACGAGGTATATGCTAGAATATTAAAAGAATGTGAAAGAGATGAGCTGGAGTAAATCCATTAGCAGTTTTATTTAATGTCATTAGAATCGGGCCTAGTGCCAGAAGCTGGAAACTTGCAATGTAGTTCCGATTGTAAAAGGTGATAGAATCAATAGCATCAAATTACGTCCCATTAGTCTCACGTCAATCATGGTGCGGTTACAGAGTCAATTATTGCTAAAAAATTGTATTACCTGAAACATTCAACTTAATTCATTCTTCAGTAATTTGGGTTCTACCCTAGGGACGTTTCAGTTCCTTTGGCCAAATTTGTTTTTAGGCTTTTTTCTCAGAAGCATATGAAGCGTTCATATGATATAATTTATTTAGATTTCAGTAAAGCATTCGATAGAGTCCCTCATGAGAGATTGATAAGGAAGGTAGAAGCACATGGAATAGGTGGATCATTATTAAAATGGATTAGGTCATGGTTAACTGGCAGGAAACAAAGAGTCAGCATAAATGGATTTAAGTCAGACTGGGGTGCGGTCAAAAGCGGAGTTCCCCAGGGATCTGTATTAGGCCCCCTGCTGTTTGTTATATTCGTTAATGATCTTGATTTAGGTATAACTAGTAGGTTTAGTAAATTTGCAGATGATACCAAAATGGGGAGAGTGATAAATTCAGACAGTGACTTTGAACACCTTCAAAGAGATCTAGATACCTTACATGAGTGGTCAGTAGAATGGCAAATGAATTTTAATACTGATAAATGCAAGGTACTACAGATAGGTAAAGACGAATACAAACGTTAAGCATAAACCAGGTAACACGGAAAATAGAAAACTCAGATTGTGAAAAAGATCTAGGTGTATTTGTCAGCAACGACTTGAAACCTAGAAAACAATGTATTAGCGTTCGCAACAAGGCAAACAGGATTCTTGGGTTCATATCTAGGAGTGTGAGTAACAGAACTGCTGACGTTATCTTGAAACTTTACCAAGCATTAGTGAGGCCACACATGGATTATGCGGTTCAATTCTGGTGTCCTTATTATAGAATGGACATAGATTCTTTGGAGAGAGTACAAAGAAGAATGACAAAATGATCCATAATATTAGAAACCTTCCATATGAAGAAAGACTGAAAAGCTTAGGCTTGCATTCATTAGAGAGGCGTAGAGTTAGGGGAGATATGATAGAGGTGTTCAAGTGGGTAAGTGGGATTAACACGGGTAAAATGGAAGATTGTTCTGAAGCTCAGTAATAACGAAATAACTAGAACAAATGGCTTTAAATTTGATAAATTCCGATTCAGAAAGGATATAGGCAAGCACTGGTTTGGTAATAGAGTTGTGGATATGTGGAATAGGCTACCGAGTGCTATAGTAGGATCGGGGACGCTAGGGAGCTTCAAGACGAAGTTGGATAGGCACATGGAAGTGCTGGGATGGGTGTGAAAGGGATCTGCCCTGCATGGGCCAGTCGGCCTCCTGCAGTATCCCACTTTCTTATGTTCTTATGTTATGTTCTTATGTTCAAGCACAGTGCTCAGTGTAAAATACTTATGCAAAACAGTGTTTGTGTTGATAAGTGGCACACCATTCGTGATTTTGTATATCAACTTCTTAGTGAAACTGACAAAGCCCAAAAAAGAAGGTTAAATGCCAAATTAAATGCTCTGTTTGACGAGAGTTACTGGACCATATTGAGTGATCCAAATTTGTTCATAAACTTATCATCTTATGATCTACAGACAAATGAGAAACTTGTTCTTGGTTTTGGTAGGAAGTTTTCTATCACTCAACGGTGTGTTAATCCGCTTACTATTGCTAAAGGTTTAATCAACCTGGAAAAGAAGAACATAAGAACATAAGAACATAAGAAAGTGGGATACTGCAGGAGGCCGACTGGCCCATACAGGGCAGATCCCTTTCACACCCATCCCAGTACTTCCATGTGCCTATCCAACTTCGTCTTGAAGCTCCCTAGCGTCCCCGATCCTACTATAGCACTCGGTAGCCTATTCCACATATCCACAACTCTATTACCAAACCAGTGCTTGCCTATATCCTTTCTGAATCGGAATTTATCTAATTTAAAGTTTCATTTATCTTTTAGTTATTTCGTTAGTTACTGAGCTTCAGAACATCTTCCATTTTACCCTTGTTAACTCCCACTTACTCCACTTGCACACCCTCATCATATTCCCTAACTCTCACGCTCTCTAATGAATGTAAGCCCAAGCTTTTCAGTCTTTCTTCATATGGAAGTTTCCTTTAATATTATGATCATTTTGTCATTCTTCTTTAAAATTTCTCCAAAGAATCTATGTCCATTCTTTATAATAAGGACACCAGAACTGAACCGCATAATCCATGTGTGGCCTCACTAATGCTAGGTAAAGTTTCAAGATAACGTCAGCAGTTCTGTTACTCACAGACCTAGATATGAACCCAAGAATCCTGTTTGCCTTGTTGTGAACGCTAATACATTGTTTTCTAGGTTTCAAGTCGTTGCTAACAAATACACCTTGATTTTTTTCACAAACTGAGTTTTCTATTTCCGTGTTACCTAGTTTATACTTAACATTTGTATTCGTCTTCCCTATCTGTAGTACCTTGCATTTATCACTATTAAAATTCATTTGCCAGTCTACTGACCACTCATGTAAGGTATCTAGATCTCTTTGAAGGTGTTCAAAGTCACTGTCTGAATTTATCACTCTCCCATTTTGGTATCATCTGCAAATTCTACTAATCCTACTAGTTGCGCCCTAAACTGGTGACTGCTGAATAATGAGTAACAAACAGCAGAGGGCCTAATACAGATCCCTGGGAACTCTGGGCTTTTGACTGCACCTCAGTCTGACTTTTAATCCATTTGAGCTGACTCTTGTTTCCTGCAACAACAGTTAACCATGACCTAACCATTTCCATCACCGATCCACCTATTCCATGTGCTTCTCTACCTTCCTTATCAATCTCTCATGAGGGGACTCTATCGAATGCTTTACTGAAATCTAAATAAATTATATCATATGACTTATTATCTACCGCTTCATATACTTCTTGAGAAAGCTACAAATTTAGAGACAAGAACGCCTTGGGTGAACCCGTGATGGTCAGTTCAAAACTGATAATATGTTACATAGATTTATTTGTTAGTGGCCCAAGGTTAAAAATGCTTTGAAAACCTTTGATCTTGATGTATGATAGTTATTTTGTGGGTCCCTTTTTTCTGACCTGACCTGTCTAGTCACGTCATCACCCTTCTCTTAAGCTCCTCTACGTGTGTGTTGGTGTGTGGATTAGTGGATGTCATCATTATGACCTGACCTCATGTTTTTAGGTCACCCTGTATATTTAAGCCTCTCTCTGTCCATGTAATCCAGTTGCCTCTGAAGATGTCTTGAATAAAGACGAAAGCTAAGGTACTCCATTGTTTCCATTTTCCGTGTATTTATATCACATATATATATATATAATATATATATATATATATATATATATATATATATATATATATATATATATATATATATATATATATATATATATATATATATATATATATATATATATATATATATATACAGTATATATATATATATATATATATATT
>NW_024746727.1:0-30148 GCF_018991925.1 Homarus americanus | reverse complement strand
CCTGCATGATGATTTAACCCGTTGAGAAGCTTACCTGTATGATGATTTCAGCCCTTGAGAAGCTTACGTGTATGATGATTTATCCCCTTCAGAAGCCTTCGTGTATGATGATTTAACCACCTGAGAAGCTTACCTGTATGATGATTTAACCCCTTGAGAAGCCTACCTGTATGATGATTTAACCCCTTGAGAATCTTACCTGTATGATGATTTAACCCCTTGAGAAGCCTACCTGTATGATGATTTAACCCCTTGAGAAGCTTACCTGTATGATGATTTTACCCCTTGAGAAGCCTACCTATATGATGATTTAAGCCCTTGAGAGGCCTACCTGCATGATGATTTAATCCCTTGAGAAGCTTACCTGTATGATGATTTAACCCCTTGAGAAGTCTACCATTATGATGATTTAACCCCTTGAGAAGCTTACTTGTATGATGATTTTAGCCCTTGAAAAACCTACCTGGATGATGATTTAACCCCTTCATAAGATTACCTGTATGATGATCTAACCCCTTGAGAAGCTTACCTCTATGATGATTTAATCCCTTGAGAAACCTACCTGTATGATGATTTAACCCCTTGAGAAGCTTACCTGTATGATGATTTATCCCCTTGAGAAGCCTACCTGTGTGATGATTTAACCACTTGAGAAGCTTACCTGTATGATGATTTAACCCCTTGAGAAGCTTACCTGAATGATGATTTAACCCCTTGAGAAGCTTACCTGTATGATGATTTAACCCCTTGAGTAGCCTACATGCATGATGATTTAACCCCTTGAGAAGCTTACCTGTATGATGATTTAACCCCTTCAGAAGCCTAACTATGATGATTTAACCCCTTGAGAAGCTTACTTGTATGATGATTTAACCCCTTGAGAAGCCTACCTGTATGATGATTTAACCCCTTGAGAAACCTACCGGTATGATGACTTAACCCCTTGAGAAGCCTTCCTGTATGATGATTTAACCCCTTGAGAAGCTTACGTGTATGATGATTTAACCCCTTGAAAAGCCTACCTGTATGATGATTTAACCCCTTGAGAAGCATACGTGTATGATGATTTAACCCCCTGAAATCTTACATGTATGATGATTTAACCCCTTGAGAAGCCTACCTGTATGATGATTTAACCCCTTGAGAAGCCTACATGTATGATAATTTTTCCACTTGAGAAGCCTACCTGTATGATGATTTAAGCCCTTGAGAAGCCTACCTGCATGATGATTTAACCCATTGAGAAGCCTACGTGTATGATGATTTAACCCCCTGAAAAGCTTACCTGTATAATGATTTAACCCCTTGAGAAGCCTACCTGTATGATGATTTAACCCCTTGAGAAGCTTACCTGTATGATAATTTAACCCCTTGAGAAGCCTACCTGTATGATGATTTAACCCCTTGAGAAGCCTACCTGTATGATGATTTACCCCCTTGAGAAGCTTACCTGTATGATGATTTCACCCCTTGAGAAGCTTACCTGTATGATGATTTAACCCCTTGAGAAGCCTACCTGTATGATGATTTAACCCCTTGAGAAGCCTACCTGTATGATGATTTAACCCCTTGAGAAATTTACCTGTATGATGATTTAACCCCTTGAAAAGCCTACCTGTATGATGATTTAACCCCTTGAGAAGCCTACGCGTATGATGATTTAACCCCTTGAGAAGCCTACCTGTATGATGATTTAAGCCCTCGAGAAGCCTACCTGCAAGATGATTTAACACCTTGAGAAGTTTATCTGTATGATGATTTAACCCCTTCAGAAGCCTCCGTGTATGATGATTTAACCCCCTGAAAAGCTTACCTGTATGTTGATTTAACCCCTTGAGAAGCCAACCTGTATGATGATTTAACCCCTTGAGAAGCTTACCTGTATGATAATTTAACCCGTTGAGAAGCCTACCTGTATGATGAGTTAAGCCCTTGCGAAGCCTACCTGCATGATGATTTAACCCCTTGAGAAGCTTACCTGTATGATGATTTAACCCCTTGAGAAGCCTACCTGTATGATGATTTAACCCTTGAGAAAGCTTACCTGTATGATGATTTAACCCCTTGAAAGCCTACCTGTGATGATTTAACCCTTGAGAAAGTGCATGATGATTTAACCCCTTGAGAAGCTTACCTGTATGATGATTTAACCCCTTGAGAAGATTACCTGCATGATGATTTAACCCCTTGAGAAGCTTACCTGTATGATGAATTAACCCCTTGAGAAGATTACCTGCATAATGATTTAACCCCTTGAGAAGATTACCTGCATGATGATTTAACCCCTTGAGAAGCTTACCTGTATGATGATTTAACCCCTTGAGAAACCTTCCTGTATGATGATTTAACCCCTTGAGAAGCTTACCTGCATGATGATTTAACCCCTTGAGAAACCTTCCTGTATGATGATTTAACCCCATGAGAAGCTTACCTGCATGATGATTTAACTCCTTGAGAAGCCTACCTGTATGATGATTTAACCCCTTGAGAAGCCTACCTGTATGATGATTTAACCCTTTGAGAAGCCTACCTGTATGATGCTTTAACCCCTTCAGAAGCCTACGTGTATGATGATTTAACCCCCTGAGAAGCTTACCTGTATGATGATTAATCCTCTTGAGAAGCTTACCTGTATGATGATTTAACCCCTTGAGAAGCTTACCTGCATGATGATTTAACCCCTTGAGAAGCTTACCTGTATGATGATTTATCCACTTGAGAAGCCTACCTGTATGATGATTTAACCCCTTGAGAAGCTTACCTGTATGATGATTTAATCCCTTGAGAAGCTTACCTGTATGATGATTTAACCCCTTGAGAAGATTACCTGTATGATGCTTTAACCCCTTCAGAAGCCTACCTGTATGATGATTTGACCCCTTGAGAAGCTTACCTGTATGATGATTTAACCCCTTGAGAAGCCTACCTGTATGATGATTTAACCCCTTGAGAAGCCTACCTGTATGATGATTTAACCCCTTGAGAAGCCTACCTGTATGATGATTTAACCCCTTGAGAAGTTTACCTGTATGCTGATTTAACCCCTTGAGAAGCCTACCTCTATGATGATTTAACCCCTTGAGAAGCCTACGTGTATGATGATTTAACCCCCTGAGAAGCTTACCTGTATGATGATTTATCCTCTTGAGAAGCTTACCTATATGATGATTTAACCCCATGAGAAGCTTACCTGTATGATGATTTATCCTCTTGAGAAGCTTACCTGTATGATGATTTAACCCCTTGAGAAGCTTACCTGCATGATGATTTAACCCCTTGAGAAGATTACCTGTATGATGATTTATCCACTTGAGAACCCTACCTGTATGATGATTTAACCCCTTGACAAGCTTACCTGTATGATGATTTAACCGCTTGAGAAGCTTACCTGTATGATGATTTAACCCATTGAGAAGCTTACCTGTATGATGCTTTAACCCCTTCAGAAGCCTACCTGTATGATGATTTGACCCCTTGAGAAGCTTACCTGTATGATGATTTAACCCTTTGAGAAGCCTACCTGTATGATGGTTTAACCCCTTGAGAAACCTACCTGTATGATGATTTAACCCCTTAAGAAGCCTACCTGTATGATGATTTAACCCCATGAGAAGTTTACCTGTATGCTGATTTAACCCCTTGAGAAGCCTACCTGTATGATGATTTAACCCCTTGAGAAGCCTACGTGTATGATGATTTAACCCCCTGAGAAGCTTACCTGTATGATGATTTAACCCCTTGAGAAGCCTACCTGTATGATGATTTAACCCCTTGAGAATCTTACCTGTATGATGATTTAACCCCTTGAGAAGCTTACCTGTATGATGATTTAACCCCTTGAGAAGCTTACCTGTATGATGATTTAAGCCCTTGAGAAGCCTACCTGTATGATGATTTAACCCCTTGAGACGCTTACCTGTATGATGATTTAACCCCTTGAGAAGCTTACCTGTATGATGATTTAACCCCTTGAGAAGCCTACCTGTATGATGATTTAACCCCTTGAAAAGCCTGCCTGTATGATGATTTAACCCCTTGAGAAGATTACCTGTATGATGATTTAACCCCTTGAGAAGCTTTCCTGTATGATGATTTAACCCCTTGAGAAGATTACCTGTATGATGATTTAACCCCTTGAGAAGATTACCTGCATGATGATTTAACCCCTTGAGAAGCTTACCTGTATGATGATTTAACCCCTTGAGAAGATTACCTGCATGATGATTTAACCCCTTGAGAAGCTTACCTGTATGATGATTTAACCCCTTGAGAAACCTTCCTGTATGATGAATTAACCCCTTGAGAAGCTTACCTGCATGATGATTTAACCCCTTGAGAAGCCTACCTGTATGATGATTAAATCCCTTGAGAAACCTTCCTGTATGATGATTTAACCCCTTGAGAAGCTTACCTGCATGATGATTTAACCCCTTGAGAAGCCTACCTGTATGATGATAAAACCCCTTGAGAAGCTTACCTGTATGATGATTTAACCCCTTGAGAAACCTTCCTGTATGATGATTTAACCCCTTGAGAAGCTTACCTGCATGATGATTTAACCCCTTGAGAAACCTTCCTGTATGATGATTTAACCCCATGAGAAGCTTACCTGCATGATGATTTAACTCCTTGAGAAGCCTACCTGTATGATGATTTAACCCCTTGAGAAGCCTACCTGTATGATGATTTAACCCTTTGAGAAGCCTACCTGTATGATGCTTTAACCCCTTCAGAAGCCTACCTGTATGATGATTTAACCCCTTGAGAAGCTTACCTGAATGATGATTTATCCTCTTGAGAAGCTTACCTGTATGATGATTTAACCCCTTCAGAAGCTTACCTGCATGATGATTTAACCCCTTGAGAAGCTTACCTGTATGATGATTTATCCACTTGAGAAGCCTACCTGTATGATGATTTAACCCCTTGAGAAGCTTACCTGTATGATGATTTAACCCCTTGAGAAGCTTACCTGTATGATGATTTAACCCCTTGAGAAGCTTACCTGTATGATTTTTTAACCCCTTCAGAAGCCTACCTGTATGATGATTTGACTCCTTGAGAAGCTTACCTGTATGATGATTTAACCCCTTGAGAAGCCTACCAGTATGATGATTTAACCCCTTGAGAAGCCTACCTGTATGATGATTTAACCCCTTGAGAAGTTTACCTGTATGCTGATTTAACCCCTTGAGAAGCCTACCTGTATGATGATTTAACCCCTTGAGAAGCCTACGTGTATGATGATTTAACCCCCTGAGAAGCTTACCTGTATGATGATTAATCCTCTTGAGAAGCTTACCTGTATGATGATTTAACCCCTTGAGAAGCTTACCTGCATGATGATTTAACCCCTTGAGAAGCTTACCTGTATGATGATTTATCCACTTGAGAAGCCTACCTGTATGATGATTTAACCCCTTGAGAAGCTTACCTGTATGATGATTTAACCCCTTGAGAAGATTACCTGTATGATGCTTTAACCCCTTCAGAAGCCTACCTGTATGATGATTTGACCCCTTGAGAAGCTTACCTGTATGATGATTTAACCCCTTGGGAAGCCTACCTGTATGATGATTTAACCCCTTGAGAAGCCTACCTGTATGATGATTTAACCCCCTGAGAAGCTTACCAGTATGATGATTTAACACCTTGCGAAGCCTACCTGTATGATGATTTAACCCCTTGAGAAGCTTACCTGTATGATGATTTAACCCCTTGAGAAGCTTACCTGTATGATGATTTAACCCCTTGAGAAGCTTACCTGTATGATGATTTAAGCCCTTGAGAAGCCTACCGGTATGATGATTTAACCCCTTGAGAAGCTTACCTGTACGACGATTTAAACCCTGAAGAAGCTTACGCGTATGATGATTTAACCCCTTGAGAAGCTTACCTGTATGATGATTTAACCCCTTGAGAAGCTTACCTGTATGATGATTTATCTTCTTAAGAAGCTGACTTGTATGATGATTTAACCCCTTGAGAAGCTTACCTGCATGATGATTTAACCCCTTGAGAAGCTTACCTGTATGATGATTTAACCCCTTGAGAAGCCTACCTGTATGATGATTTAACCCCTTGAGAAGCATACCTGTATGATAATTTAACCCCTTGAGAAACTTACCTGTATGATGATTGAACCCCTTGAGAAGATTACCTGTATGATGACTTAACTCCTTGAGAAGCCTACCTGTATGATGATTTAACCCCTTGAGAAGCCTACCTGTATGATGATTTAACCCCTTGAGAAGCCTCCGTGTATAATGATTTAACCCCCTGAAAAGCTTACCTGTATGATGATTGAACCCCTTGAGAAGCCTACCTGTGTGACGATTTAACCCCTTGAGAAGCCTACCTGTATGATGATTTAACCCCTTGAGAAGCTTACCTGCATGATGATTTAACCCCTTGAGAAGCTTACCTGTATGATGATCTAACCCCTTGAGAAGCCTACATAGCGATGATTTAACCTTGAGAAGCTTACCTGTATGATGATTTAACCCTTGAAAGTTTACCTGTATGATGATTTAACCCCTTAAAGCTTACCTGTATGATGATTTAACCCTTGAAGCTTGCCTGCATGATGATTTAACCCCTTGAAGGCTTACCTGTATGATGATTTAACCCCTTGAGAAGCTTACCTGTATGATGATTTAAGCCCTTGAGAAGATTACGTGTATGATGATTTAACCCCGTGAGAAGCTTACCTGTATGATGACTTAACCCCTTCAGAAGCTTACCTGTATGATGATTTATCCCCTTGAGAAGCTTACCTGTATGTTGATTTAACCCCTTGAGAAGCTTACCTGCATGATGATTTAACCCCTTGAGAAGCTTACCTGTATGATGATTTAAACACTTGAGAAGCCTACCTCTATTATGATTTAACCCCTTGAGAAGCCTACCTGTATGATATTTTAACCCCTTGAGAAGCCTTCCTGTATGATGATTTAAGCCCTTGAGAAGCCTACCTGCATGATGATTTAACCCATTGAGAAGCTTACCTGTATGATGATTTAACCCCTTGAGAAGCCTACCTGTATGATGATTTAACCCCTTGAGAAGCTTACCTGTATGATGATCTAACCCCTTGAGAAGCTTACCTGTATGATGACATAAAACCTTGAGAATCCTACCTGTATGATGATTTAACCCCTTGAGAAGCTTACCTGTATGATGATTAAACCACTTGAGAAGCCTACCTGTATGATGATTTAACCCCTAGAGAAGCTTACATGTATGATGATTTAACCCCTTGAGAAACTTACCTGTATGATGATTTAACCCCTTGAGAAGCTTACCTGTATGATGATTTCACCCCTTGAGAAGCTTACCTGTATGATGATTTAACCCCTTGGGAAGCCTACCTGTATGATGATTTAACCCCTTGAAAGCTTACCTGTATGATGATTTAACCCCTTGAGAAGCCAACCTGTATGATGATTTAACCCCTTGAGAAGCTTACCTGTATGATGATTTAACCCCTTGAGAAGCTTACCTGTATGATGATTTAATCCCTTGAGAAGCCAACCTGGATGATGATTTAACCCCTTGAGAAACTTACCTGCATATTGATTTAACCCCTTGAGAAGCCTACCTGAATGATGATTTAACCTCTTGAGAAGCTTACCTGTATGATGATTTAACCCCTTGACAAGCCTACCTGTATGATGATTTAACCCCTTGAGAAGCTTACCTGCATGATGATTTAACCCCTTGAGAAGCATACCTGCATGATGATTTAACCCCTTGAGAAGCCTACCTGTATGATGATTAAACCCCTTGAAAAGCTTTCCTGTATGATGATTTAACCCCTTGAGAAGCCTACCTGTATGATCATTTAACCCCTTGAGAACCTTACCTGTTTGATGATTTAACCCCTTGAGAAGCCTACCTGTATGATGATTTAACCCCTTGAGAAGCCTACCTGTATGATGATTTAACCCCTTGAGAAGCTTACCTGTATGATGATTTAACCCCTTGAGAAGCCTACATGTATGATAATTTAACCCCTTGAGAAGCCTACCTGTATGATGATTTAAGCCCTTGAGAAGCCTACCTGCATGATGATTTAACCCCTTGAGAAGCTTACCTGTATGATGATTTAACCCCTTGAGAAGCCTACCTGTATGATCATTTAACCCCTTGAGAAACTTAACCTGTTTGATGATTTAACCCCTTGAGAAGCCTACCTGTATGATGATTTAACCCCTTGAGAAGCCTACCTGTATGATGATTTAACCCCTTGAGAAGCTTACCTGTATGATGATTTAACCCCTTGAGACGCCTACCTGTATGATCATTTAACCCCTTAAGAAGCTTATCTGTATGATGAATTAAGCCCTTGAAAAACCTACTTGGATGATGATTTAACCCCTTGAGAAGTTTACCTGTATGATGATTTAACCCCTTAAGAATCCTACCTGAATGATGATTTAACCCCTTTAGAAGCTTACCTGCATGATGATTTAACCCCTTGAGAAGCTTACCTGCATGATGATTTAAACCCTTGAAAAACCTACCTGGATGATGATTTAACCCCTTGAGAAGCTTACCTGTATGATGATCTAACCCCTTGAGAAGCTTACCTGTATGATGACTTAAAACCTTGGGAATCCTACCTGTATGATGATTTTACCACTTGAGAAGCTTACCTGTATGATGATTTAACCCCTTGAGAAGCCTACCTGTATGATGATTTAACCCCTAGAGAAGCTTACATGAATGATGATTTAACCCCTTGAGAAACTTACCTGTATGATGATTTAACCCCTTAGGAAGCTTACCTGTATGATGATTTAACCCCTTGAGAAGCTTACCTGTATGATGATTTAACCCCTTGAGAAGCCTACCTGTATGATGATTTAACCCCTTGAGAAGCTTACCTGTATGATGATTTAACCCTTTGAGAAGCCAACCTGTATGATGGTTTAACCCCTTGAGAAGCTTACCTGTATGATGATTTAATCCCTTGAGAAGCCAACTTGGATGATGATTTAACCCCTTGAGAAACTTACCTGCATGATGATTTAACCCCTTGAGAAGCCTACCTGAATGATGATTTAACCTCTTGAGAAGCTTACCTGTATGATGATTTAACCCCTTGACAAGCCTACCTGTATGATGATTTAACCCCTTGAGAAGCTTACTTGCATGATGATTTAACCCCTTGAGAAGAATACCTGCATGATGATTTAACCCCTTGAGAAGCCTACCTGTATGATGATTAAACCACTTGAAAAGCTTACCTGTATGATGATTTAACGCCGAGAAGCCTACCTGTATCATGATTTAACCCCATGAGAAGCTTACCTGTATGATGATTTAACCCCTTGAGAAGCCTACCTGTATGATGATTTAACCCCTTGAGAAGCTTACCTGTATGATGATTAAACCCCTTGAGAAGCTTACCTGTAAGATGATTTAACCCCTTGAGAAACTTACCTGTATGATGCTTTAACCTCTTCAGAAGCCTACCTGTATGAGGATTTGAACCCTTGAGAAGCTTACCTGTATGATGATTTAACCCCCTGACAAGCCTACATGTATGATGATTTAACCCCTTGAGAAGCCAGCCTGTATGATGATTTAACCCCTTGAGAAGCCTACCTGTATGATGATTTAATCCCTTGAAAGCCAACTGGATGATGGTTAACTTGTAGAAACTTACCTGCATGATGATTTAACCTCTTGAAAGCCTACCTGAATGATGATTTAACCTCTTGAGAAGCTTACCTGTATGATGATTTAACCCCTTGACAAGCCTACCTGTATGATGATTTAACCCCTTGAGAAGCTTACTTGCATGATGATTTAACCCCTTGAGAAGAATACCTGCATGATGATTTAACCCCTTGAGAAGCCTACCTGTATGATGATTAAACCACTTGAAAAGCTTACCTGTATGATGATTTAACCCCTTGAGAAGCCTACCTGCATGATCATTTAACCTCTTGAGAAGCTTACCAGTTTGATGATTTAACCCCTTGAGAAGCCTACCTGTATCATGATTTAACCCCTAGAGAAGCTTACCTGTATGATGATTTAACGCCTTGAGAAGCCTACATGTATGATAATTTAACCCCTTGAGAAGCCTACCTGTATGATGATTTAAGCCCTTGAGAAGCCTACCTGCATGATGATTTAACCCCTTGAGAAGCTTACCTGTATGATGATTTAACCCCTTGAGAAGCCTACCTGTATGATGATTTAACCCTTTGAGAAGCTTATCTGTATGATGATTTAAGCCCTTGAAAACCTACCTGGATGATGATTTAACCCCTTGAGAAGCTTACCTGTATGATGATTTAACCCCTTGAGAAGCCTACCTGTATGATGATTTAACCCCTTGAGAAGCTTAACTGTATGATGATTTAACCCCTTGAGAAGCCTACCTGTATGATCATTTAACCCCTTAAGAAGCTTATTTGTATGATGAATTTAGCCCTTGAAAAACCTACTTGGATGATGATTTAACCCCTTGAGAAGCTTACCTGTATGATGATCTAACCCCTTGAGAATCCTACCTGTATGATGATTTAACCCCCTGAGATGCTTATCTGTATGATGAATTAAGCCCTTGAAAAACCTACTTGGATGATGATTTAACCCCTTGAGAAGCTTACCTGTATGATGATTTAACCCCATGAGAAGCCTACCTGTATGATGATTTAACCCCTTGAGAAGCTTACCTGTATGATGATTTAAAACCCTTGAGAAGCTTACGTGTATGATGATTTAACCCCTTGAGAAGTTTACCTGTATGATGATTTAACCCCTTGAGACGCCTACCTTTATGATGATTTAACCCCTTGAGAAGCTTTCCTGTATGATGATTTAACCCCTTGAGAAGCCTACCTGTATGATGATTTATCCCCTTGAGAAACATACCTGTATGATGATTGAACACCTTGAGAAGCTTACCTGTATGATGATTTAACCCCTTGAGAAGCCTACCTGTATGTTGATTTAACCTTTTGAGTAGCCTACGTGTATGATGATTTAAGCCCCTGAAAAGCTTACCTGCATGATGATTTAACCCCTTGAGAAGACTACCTGTATGATGATTTAACCCCTTGAGAAGCATACCTGTATGATAATTTAACCCCTTGAGAAACTTACCTGTATGATGATTGAACCCCTTGAGAAGATTACCTGTATGATGATTTAACCCCTTGAGAAGCCTACCTGTATGATGATTTTAGCCTTTGAGAAGCCTACGTGTATGATGATTTAAGCCCCTGAGAAGCTTATCTGTATGATGAATTAAGCCCTTGAAAAACCTACTTGGATGATGATTTAACCCTTTGAGAAGCTTACCTGTATGATGATCTAACCTCTTGAGAAGCTTACCTGCATGATGAATTAACCCCTTGAGAAGCCTACCTGTATGATGATTTAACCTCTTGAGAAGCTTACCTGTATGATGATTTAACCCCTTGAGAAGCCTATTTGTATGATGATTTAACCCCTTGAGAAGCTTACCTGCATCATGATTTAACCCCTTGAGAAGCTTACCTGCATGATGAGTTAACCCCATGAGAAGCCTACCTGTATGATGATTAAGCCCCTTGAGAAGCTTACCTGTATGATGATCTAACCCCTTGAGAAGCCTACCTGTATGATGATTTAACCCTTTGAGAAGCTTACCTGTATGATTATTTAACCCCTTGAGAAGCCTACCTGTCTGATAATTTAACCCCTTGAGAAGCCTACCTGTATGATGATTTAACCCCTTGAGAAGCCTACTGTATGATGATTTAACCCCTTGAAAAGCCTTACCTGTATGATGATTTAACCCCTTGAGAAGCTTACCTGTATGATGATTTAACCCCATGAGAAGCCTACCTGTATGATGATTTAACCCCTTGAGAAGCCTACCTGTATGATGATTTAACCCCTTGAGAAGCCTACCTGTATGATGATTGAACCCCTTGAGAAGCTTACCTGTATGATGATTTATCCCCTTGAGAAACCTGCGTGTATGATGATTTATCCCCCTGAAAAGCTTACCTGTATGACGATTTAACCCCTTGAGAAGCCTACCTGTATGATGATTTAACTCCTTGAGAAGCCTACCTGTATGATAATTTAACTCCTTGAGAAGCTTACCTGTATGATGATCTAACCCCTTGAGAAGCTTTCCTGTATGATGATTTAACCCCTTGAGAATCCTACCTGTATGATGATTTAACCCCTTGAGAAGCTTACCCGTATGATGATTTAACCCCTTGAGAAGCTTACCTGTATGATGATTTAACCCCTTGAGAAGCCTACCTGTATGATGATTTAACCCCTTGAGAACCCTACCTGTATGATGATTTATCCCCTTGAGAAACCTACCTGTATGATGATTGAACCCCTTGAGAAGCTTACCTGTATGATGATTTAACCCCTTGAGAAGCCTCCCTGTATGATGATTTAACCTTTTGAGAAGCCTACGTGTATGATGATTTAAGCCCCTGAAAAGCTTACCTGCATGATGATTTAACCCCTTGAGAAGTCTACCTGTATGATGATTTAACCCCTTGAGAAGCCTACCTGTATGATGATTTAACCCCTTGAGAAGCATACCTGTATGATAATTTAACCCCTTGAGAAACTTACCTGTATGATGATTGAACCCCTTGAGAAGATTACCTGTATGATGATTTAACCCCTTGAGAAGCCTACCTGTATGATGATTTAACCTTTGAGAAGCCTACGTGTATGATGATTTAAGCCCCTGAAAAGCTTACCTGTATGATGATTTAACCCCTTGAGAAGCTTGCCTGTATGATGATTTAACCCCTTAAGAAGCTTATCTGTATGATGAATTAAGCCCTTGAAAAACCTACTTGGATGATGATTTAACCCTTTGAGAAGCTTTCCTGTATGATGATCTAACCCCTTGAGAATCCTACCTGTATGATGATTTAACCCCTTGAGAAGCTTACCTGTATGATGATTTAACCCCTTGAGAAGCCTACCTGTATGATGATTTAACCCCTTGAGAAGCTTACCTGTATGATGATTTAAAACCCTCGAGAAGCTTACGTGTATGATGATTTAACCCCTTGAGAAGTTTACCTGTATGATGTTTTAACCCCTTGAGACGCCTACCTTTATGATGATTTAACCCCTTGAGAAGCTTACCTGTATGATGATTTAACCCCTTGAGAAGCCTACCTGTATGATTATTTAACCCCTTGAGAACCCTACCTGTATGATGATTTAACCCCTTGAGAAACCTACCTGTATGATGATTGAACCCCTTGAGAAGATTACCTGTATGATGATTTAACCCCTTGAGAAGCCTACCTGTATGATAATTTAACCTTTTGAGAAGCCTACGTGTATGATGATTTTAGCCCCTGAAAAGCTTACCTGCATGATGATTTAACCCCTTGAGAAGTCTACCTGTATGATAATTTAACCCCTTGAGAAGCTTACCTGCATCATGATTTAACCCCTTGAGAAACTTACCTGTATGATGACTTAACCCCTTGAGAAGCTTAACTGTATGATGATTTAACCCCTTGAGAAACTTACCTGTATGATGATTTAACCCCTTGAGAAGCTTAACTGTATGATGATTTAACCCCTTGAGAAGCCTACCTGTATGATGATTTAACCCCTTGAGAAGCTTACCTGTATGATGATTTAACGCCTTGAGAAGCTTGCCTGCATGATGAATTAACCCCTTGAGAACCCTACCTGTATGATGATTTAAACCCTTGAGAAGCTTACCTGTATGATGATTTAACCCCTTGAGAAGCCAACCTGTATGATCATTTAACCCCTTGAGAAGCTTACCTGTATGATCACTTAACCCCTTGAGAAGCCTACCTGGATGATGATTTAACCCCTTGAGAAGCTTACCTGCATGATGATTTAACCCCTTGAGACGCCTACCTGTATGATGATTTAACCTCTTGAGAAGCTTACCTGTATGATGATTTAACCCCTTGAGAAGCCTACCTGTATGATGATTTAACCCCTTGAGAAGCTTACCTGCATCATGATATAACCCCTTGAGAAGCTTACCTGCATGATGAGTTAACCCCATGAGGAGCCTACCTGTATGATGATTAAGCCCCTTGAGAAGCTTACCTGTATGATGATCTAACCCCTTGAGAAGCCTACCTGTATGATGATTTAACCCTTTGAGAAGCTTACCTGTATGATGATTTAACCCCTTGAGAAGCCTACCTGTCTGATAATTTAACCCCTTGAGAAGCCTACCTGTATGATGATTTAACGCCTTGAGAAGCCTACATGTATGATGATTTAACCCCTTCAAAAGCCTACCTGTATGATGATTTAACCCCTTGAGAAGCTTACCTGTATGATGATTTAACCCCATGAGAAGCCTACCTGTATGATGATTTAACCCCTTGAGAAGCCTACCTGTATGATGATTTAACTCCTTGAGAAGCCTACCTGTATGATGATTTAACCCCTTGAGAAGCCTACCTGTATGATGATTGAACCCCTTGAGAAGCTTACCTGTATGATGATTGAACCCCTTGAGAAGCCTACCTGTATGATGATTTAACCCCTTGAGAAGCTTACCTGTATGATGATTTAAACCCTTGAGAAGCTTACGTGTATGATGATTTAACCCCTTGAGAAGCTTACCTGTATGATTATTTAACCCCTTGAGAAGCTTACCTGTATAATGATTTATCGCATTGAGAAGCTTAACTGTATGATGATTTAACCACTTGAGAATCTTACCTGCATGATGATTTAACCCTTTGAGAAGCTTACCTTCTATGATGATTTAACCACTTGAGAAGCTTCCACTTAAAGGATGATTTAACTCTTGAGAAGCCTACCTGTATGGATGATTTAACTCCTTGAGAAGCCTACCTGTATGATGATTTAACCCCTAGCTTTACCTGTGCGATGATTGAACCCCTTGGAGAAGCTTACCTGTATGATGATTGGAACCCTTGAGAAGCCTACCTGTAATATGATGATTTCTAACCCCTGGAGAAGCCTACCTGTATGATGATTGGAACCCTGAGAAGCTTACCTGTATGATGATTTAACCCTTTGAGAAGCCTACGTATGATGATTTAACCTCTGATAAGCTTACCTGTATGATGATTTAATCCCTTGAGAAGTTTAACTGTATGATGATTTAACCCTTAAGAAAACTTACCTGTATGATGATTTAACCCTGAGAAGCTTACTCTGTATGATGATTGAACCCCTTGAGAAGCCTACTTGTATGATGATTTAACCCTTGAGAAGCCTACCTGTATGATGATTTAGCCCCTTGAGAAGCTTACCTGTATGATGATTGAACCCCTTGAGAAGCCTACCTGTATGATGATTTAACCCCTTGAGAAGCCTACCTGTATGATGATTTAACCCCTTGAGAAGCCTACATGTATGATGATTTAACCCCTTCAAAAGCCTACCTGTATGATGATTTAACTCCTTGAGAAGCTTACCTGTATGATGATTTAACTCCTTGAGAAGCCTACCTGTATGATAATTTAACTCCTTGAGAAGCTTACCTGTATGATGATTTAACCCCTTGAGAAGCCTACCTGTATGATGATTTAACCCCTTGAGAAGCCTACCTGTATGATGATTGAACCCCTTGAGAAGCTTACCTGTATGATGATTTAACCCCTTGAGAAGCCTACCTGTATGATGATTTGAATCCCCAGTGCTTACTTCCAAAGGATGATTTAACCCCTTGAGAAGCCTCCGTGTATAATGATTTAACCCCCTGAAAAGCTTACCTGTATGATGATTTAACCCCTTGAGAAGCCTACCTGTGTGATGATTTAACCCCTTGAGAAGCCTACCTGTATGATGATTTAACCCCTTGAGAAGCTTGCCTGCATGATGATTTAACCCCTTGAGAAGCTTACGTGTATGATGATTTAACCCCTTGAGAAGCCTACCTGTATGATGATTTAACCCCTTGAGAAGCTTACCTGTATGATGATTTAACCCCTTGAGAAGTTTACCTGTATGATGATTTAACCCCTTAAGAAGCTTACCTGTATGATGATTTAACCCCTTGAGAAGCTTGCCTGCATGATGATTTAACCCCTTGAGAAGCTTACCTGTATGATGATTTAACCCCTTGAAAAGCCTACCTGTATGATGATTTAACCCCTTGAGAAGCTTACCTGTATGATGATTTAACCCCTTGAGAAGTTTACCTGTATGATGATTTAACCCCTTAAGAAGCCTACCTGAATGATGATTTAACCCCTTTAGAAGCTTACCTGCATGATGATTTAACCCCTTGAGAAGCTTACCTGCATGATGATTTATACCCTTGAAAAACCGACCTGGATGATGATTTAACCCCTTGAGAATCTTACCTGTATGATGATCTAACCCCTTGAGAAGCTTACCTGTATGATGACTTAAAACCTTGAGAATCCTACCTGTATGATGATTTAACCCCTTGAGAAGCTTACCTGTATGATGATTTAACCCCTTGAGAAGCCTACCTGTATGATGATTTAACCCCTAGAGAAGCTTACCTGTATGATGATTTAACCCCTTGAGAAACTTACCTGTATGATGATTTAACCCCATGAGAAGCCTACCTGTATGATGATTTAACCCCTTGAGAAGCTTACCTGTATGATGATTTAAACCCTTGAGAAGCTTACGTGTATGATGATTTAACCCCTTGAGAAGTTTACCTGCATGATGATTTAACCCCTGAGAAGCTTACCTGTATGATGATTAACCTCTTGAGAAGCCAACTCAGAAGGATGAGATTTAACTCTTTGAGAAGCTAAATTTGTATGATGATTTAACCCTTGAGGAAGCCAACCTGATGATGATTTAACCCCTTGGAGAAATCCTCTACTCTGCATGATGATTTAACTCCCTTGAGAAGCCTACGAGAATGATGATTTAACATCTTGAGAAGCTTACCTGTATGATGATTTAACTCGTTGAGGAAGCCTACCTTGTATGATAATATAAATCCCCTTTATAGCGTTTTCATCATCATCTGCATTATGATTAACCCTGAGAAGCTTACCTGTATGATGATTTAACCCCTTGAGAAGCCAACCTGTATGATGATTTAACCCCTTGAGAAGCTTACCTGTATGATGATTTAATCCCTTGAGAAGCCAACCTGGATGATGATTTAACCCCTTGAGAAACTTACCTGCATGATGATTTAACCCCTTGAGAAGCCTACCTGAATGATGATTTAACCTCTTGAGAAGCTTACCTGTATGATGATTTAACCCCTTGACAAGCCTACCTGTATGATGATTTAACCCCTTGAGAAGCTTACCTGCATGATGATTTAACCCCTTGAGAAGCATACCTGCATGATGATTTAACCCCTTGAGAAGCCTACCTGTATGATGATTAAACCCCTTGAAAAGCTTTCCTGTATGATGATTTAACCCCTTGAGAAGCCTACCTGTATGATCATTTAACCCCTTGAGAACCTTACCTGTTTGATGATTTAACCCCTTGAGAAGCCTACCTGTATGATGATTTAACCCCTTGAGAAGCCTACCTGTATGATGATTTAACCCCTTGAGAAGCTTACCTGTATGATGATTTAACGCTTTGAGAAGCCTACATGTATGATAATTTAACCCCTTGAGAAGCCTACCTGTATGATGATTTAAGCCCTTGAGAAGCCTACCTGCATGATGATTTAACCCCTTGAGAAGCTTACCTGTATGATGATTTAGCCCCTTGAGAAGCCTACCTGTATGATGATTTAACCCCTTGAGAAGCTTATCTGTATGATGATTTAAGCCCTTGAAAACCTACCTGGATGATGATTTAACCCCTTGAGATGCTTACCTGTATGATGATTTAACCCCTTGAGAAGCCTACCTGTATGATAATTTAACCCCTTGAGAAGTCTACCTGTATGATGATTTAAGCCCTTGAGAAGCCTACCTGCATGATGATTTAACCCCTTGAGAAGCCTACCTGTATGATGATTTAACCCCTTAAGAAGCTTATCTGTATGATGAATTAAGCCCTTGAAAAACCTACTTGGATGATGATTTAACCCCTTGAGAAGCTTACCTGTATGATGATCTAACCCCTTGAGAATCCTACCTGTATGATGATTTAACTCCCTGAGAAGCTTATCTGTATGATGAATTAAGCCCTTGAAAAACCTACTTTGATGATGATTTAACCCCTTGAGAAGCTTACCTGTATGATGATTTAACCCCATGAGAAGCCTACCTGTATGATGATTTAACCCCTTGAGAAGCTTACCTGTATGATGATTTAAAACCTTTGAGAAGCTTACGTGTATGATGATTTAACCCCTTGAGAAGTTTACCTGTATGATGATTTAACCCCTTGAGAAGCCTACCTGTATGATGATTTAACCCCTTGAGAATCTTACTTGTATTTTTGATTTAACCCCTTGAGAAGCTTACCTGTATGATGATTTAACCCCTTGAGAAGCTTACCTGTATGATGATTTAACCCATTGAGAAGCTAACCTGTATGATGATTTAACCCCTTGAGAAGCTTACCTGTATGATGATTTAAACCCTTGAGAAGCTTACGTGTATGATGATTTAACCCCTTGAGAAGCTTATCAGTATGATTATTTAACCCCTTGAGAAGCTTAGCTGTATGATGATTTATCGCCTTGAGAAGCTTACCTGTATGATGATTTAACCCCTTGAGAAGTTTACCTGCATGATGATTTAACCCTTTGTGAAGCTTACCTGTATGATGATTTATCCCCTTGAGAAGCTTACCTGTATGTTGATTTAACCCCTTGAGAAGCTTACCTGCATGATGATTTAACCCCTTGAGAAGCTTACCTGTATGATGATTTAACCACTCGAGAAGCCTACCTGTATGATGATTTAACCCCTTGGGAAGCCTACCTGTATGATGATTTAACCCATTCAGAAGCCTACCTGTATGATGATTTAACCCCTTGTGAAGCCTTCGTGTATGATGATTTAACCACTTGAGAAGCCTACGTGTATGATGATTTAACCCCCTGAGAATCTTACCTGTATGATGATTTAACCCCTTGAGAAGCCTACCTGTATTATGATTTAACCCCTTGAGAAGCCTACCTGTATGATAATTTAACCCCTTGAGAAGCCTACCTGTATGATGATTTAAGCCCTTGAGAAGCCTACTGTAAAGGCCTAGGACTTAGGGATAGAAATCCCTTACCAGGCTAATCAGGATCTTAATAAAGGAAAGTCAAGGACCATGGTTTTCCGAGGAATAACAAACAACCGTTTGAGATTGGCATCTCTTTACTATAAAAATATAACACAAAACTCTGACACCATTCAACAAACATCAAATAATTACGGGAGTCAAACAATTAATGGAAGCAACAATTAAAGGAATCAAACAAATAATGGGAGTCAGCAATTAATGGATTCAAACAATTAAATGGATTCAACAATTGAAAGAATCGAGCAATACAGGGGAGTCAGCAATTAATAGAATCAAACAATTATAGAATCAAACCATGAACAAATATTTCCTACGGCAGTGGCCCTGGGGGAAGGTTCTGGAACACGGTGATGCACACTCAGGGTAACGAAACGTCCACTTCGACTCCACACTCAGCGACGTCTTGAAAAGGCAGAGAACACCGGGGCACCGACGGAATGTGATGAACTGATGGTCGTGGTATGCGGTAGTGGTAGATGACCAGAGAGTTGGCAGTTGATAGGTGAAGGTCTGGGAACACAGCCCACGAGTCCAGGACCTATGATGAGATCACAGCCAGAATTTGACGGACAGCAGGATAGCTAGATACTGACGGTATGGCGGCTGGGTTGAATCTCCCGGCGGCGGAGAGGGTTGCTGCCGTTATCACCTCCGTCCAACCACCCCAAGTGTCGTCTGCTGTAAACAGGCGGAAGAGTTAGTAACGGTAACTAGCGGAGGATCGTTTCCGCCCTTACACCTACCATGATGATTTAACCCTTGAGAGCTTACCTGTATGATGATTTAACCCCTTGAGAAGCCTACACCTGTATGATGATTTAACCCCTTCCAGAAGCTTACCTGTGCGTGATTTAACCCTTTAGAAGCCTACCTGCATGATGATTTAATCCCTTGAGAAACTTACCTGTATGATGATTGAACCCCTTGAGAAGATTACCTGTATGATGATTTAACCCCTTGAGAAGCCTACCTGTATGATGATTTAACCTTTGAGAAGCCTACGTGTATGATGATTTAAGCCCCTGAAAAGCTTACCTGTATGATGATTTAACCCCTTGAGAAGCTTGCCTGTATGATGATTTAACCCCTTAAGAAGCTTATCTGTATGATGAATTAAGCCCTTGAAAAACCTACTTGGATGATGATTTAACCCTTTGAGAAGCTTTCCTGTATGATGATCTAACCCCTTGAGAATCCTACCTGTATGATGATTTAACCCCTTGAGAAGCTTACCTGTATGATGATTTAACCCCTTGAGAAGCCTACCTGTATGATGATTTAACCCCTTGAGAACCCTACCTGTATGATGATTTAACCCCTTGAGAAGTTTACCTGTATGATGATTTAAACCCTTGAGAAGCTTACTGTATGATGATTTAACCCCGTGAGAAGCTTACCTGTATGATGATTTAACCCCTTCAGAAGCTTACCTGTATGACGATTTATCCCCTTGAGAAGCTTACCTGTATGTTGATTTAACCCCTTGAGAAGCTTACCTGCATGATGATTTAACCCCTTGAGAAGCTTACCTGTATGATGATTTAACCACTTGAGAAGCCTACCTGTATGATGATTTAACCCCTTGAGAAGCCTACCTGTATGATGATTTAACCCCTTGAGAAGCCTACCTGTATGATGATTTAACCCCTTGTGAAGCCTTCGTGTATGATGATTTAACCACTTGAGAAGCCTACGTGTATGATGATTTAACCCCCTGAGAATCTTACCTGTATGATGATTTAACCCCTTGAGAAGCCTACCTGTATTATGATTTAACCCCTTGAGAAGCCTACCTGTATGATAATTTAACCCCTTGAGAAGCCTACCTGTATGATGATTTAAGCCCTTGAGAAGCCCACTGTAAAGGCCTAGGACTTAGGGATAGAAATCCCTTACCAGGCTAATCAGGATCTTAATATAGGAAAGTCAAGGACCATGGTTTTCCGAGGAATAACAAACAACCGTTTGAGATTGGCATCTCTTTACTATAAAAATATAACACAAAACTCTGACACCATTCAACAAACATCAAATAATTACGGGAGTCAAACAATTAATGGAAGCAACAATTAAAGGAATCAAACAAATAATGGGAGTCAGCAATTAATGGATTCAAACAATTAAATGGATTCAACAATTGAAAGAATCGAACAATACAGGGGAGTCAGCAATTAATAGAATCAAACAATTATAGAATCAAACCATGAACAAATATTTCCTACGGCAGTGGCCCTGGGGGAAGGTTCTGGAACACGGTGATGCACACTCAGGGTAACGAAACGTCCACTTCGACTCCACACTCAGCGACGTCTTGAAAAGGCAGGAGAACACCGGGGCACCGACGGAATGTGATGAACTGATGGTCGTGGTATGCGGTAGTGGTAGATGACCAGAGAGTTGGCAGTTGATAGGTGAAGGTCTGGGACACAGCCCACGAGTCCAGGACCTATGATGAGATCACAGCCAGAATTTGACGGACAGCAGGGTAGCTAGATACTGACGGTATGGCGGCTGGGTTGAATCTGCCGGCGGCGGTGATAGTCGCTGCCGTTCTCACCTCCGTCCAACCACCCCAAGTGTCGTCTGCACCAGCAAACGAGCGAGTTAGTAACGGTAACTAGCCGGAGGATCGTTTCCGCCCTTACACTGCTTCCCCAACAAAAATCTACTGTAAGGTAGATTAAAACTTAAGATTAGTACACAAAGCATAATCATCTTACAACAAATGCTTAAATACACATTGCACAATAAAGAAGGGTCATAGAAAAGAATAGGTGGAAACTTGATGTCCAAAACGTAATGCCGTATCAAGGAACTGCACGTGGGGTCCACTTCATTCCAAGTTTAAGTTTGGGCCTATTTCCTGTCGTAGAGGATTCTTCTATCTTGTCAGGTGTTGGCAGCAACTGGCAACCGAGATCAACAGGCTCTGGCGTCCGAACTTCACAGGAACTCTTGCAGGGTAGTGCCTCGACTAACTCCAGCTTGGGGACGTCTTCAAGGACACGAGCAATGTGGGTCCTGCAATTATATTGCTTTAACAATTTAGCTTGATGTAATTTAGGCTTCTTAGAGGAAGGGGGTGAGAATCGTCCAACAAAATCTATGGCTACCCGAGAAGATGGTTCTGCAACGACGGGTAAGGGTTCAAGTGGAACAGGACGGACTCTACCCTTGGCGGACATACGTGGGCACTGATCACAACTCCTACAAAAAGCTCTAATATCCGCTCCCATACCTGGCCAGTAAAACTGATCAGCAACCTTCCTATAAGTTTTCCTACGAGAACAGTGACTTACAAGAGAGCTCTTGTGAGCTACAGAGAGAATGTTACTACGACAAACAGCAGGGACAACAAGTAACAACCGACCTACTTTAGCTGGTCGCTTGGATGAAACACAAGACCTGTGTAACACCCCATTAATAGAAACAAACGTATAAACCGACCCATCTCTCACCTGATCCTCCTCCCCGGAAGTCACCTTCTCCCTTACCCGCTTCAGAGTGGCACACGAGTCTTGAAGCTTGGCGAACTCCTTGGGCGTCACAGTCAGTGGCAACAAATTCGGCAGAATCAGGGGATGCGGTCGTTTCACCTTCGCCGTCCGTGGCCCTACAGCTTGGACCCTGGCGGCAGGCGTGGCGGCGTGAGAGGGTGGCGAGGCGACCTCGGCAGGTGGCGAGTCGTCGTCCTCAGCAGGTGGCGTGGGGACTGGTGCTGGTGGAGGAGACTGGTGCTGGTGGCGAGGAGAGTTTTAACGTTTCCGGGTCGTTAGGGTCACGAACACCGGGAACATTACCAATGAGGGCACTTGCACATTTAATGGGAGCTCTTACCACATTAGACCAACCAGTGAAATAGGGGCAACGCAGGTAGCACCTAACAACAGGGAACTGGTCAACACGACCTAAATAATCGGCGACACTAACCTTCGGGCAGCTGGAGACGTCAGCGTCAGGCAGGGCTTCTTCAGAGACAATAATGCACGAGCAACCAGTGTCCCTGATGAAAGTAGATGCCCTAGACCCATTGATTGTTCCACTGACACAATAACGGGGGCAGCTCCTGACCTCCAAACAGAATCCGACCTTGTTGCTGGGTTGAGTGTCAGCAGTCTTGAAGGCGAGGGGATTCCTGGGACAGCGAGAACGAATGTGCCCTTCTCCTCCACAGCTGTGACACCACACGGCTGGTGAACTACTCTTGTGTACTCCTGGGGATGGTTCCTCGGAGGACGGAGGCTTCGCAATCTTCACTACAGGAGGGGAAGACTTGGGGTAGGCGTTGCGAGCAGACGCCCAGTTGTCGGCAAGATGCACAGCTTCTCCAAGCGTCGCTGGCTGGTGTTCTTTGATGAAAATTCTCAAGTCTGGAGGTAGATAAGACAAAAACTGATCTAATATCATGAAGTTAGAGAGAGACTCAAAGGTTTCTTCAACCCCTGATGTCTCCAGCCATTGTTGAAATAAACGACCCAGGTGAATCGAAAACTGCTGGTACGTTTCTCCCTCTCTAATCTTCGTTCTGCGAAAATCAGCACGATAACCGTCAGAAGTCTTGCAAAATCCTCGCAAGAGAGCTTGCTTCAACAAGAGGTAATCTCGGGTGATGTCGGCAGACAGGGACGTGTAAATTTCTACCGGCTTACCACTCAGTAGGCTACCCAACCTTACAGCATAGCTATCTGGGGCTACACCAAGCAGCTCAGCTACCCGCTCAAACCTGACAAGGTAGGAGGCGATGTCTTCTCCTTCACGGTACACAGGCAAGCTGGGTTTTACCACATTGTCCTGTATATGGCCAGAGGAGGCTGGTCTACTTGAAGCATTAATCCTAGCCAGTTCTAGGTCCTTTTCTGCCTGCAACTTAGCTAATTCGAACTCTCTTTCTTTCTCTCTCTGGCGTTCCTCCAACTCTCTCTCTTTCTGGCGTTCCTCTCTCTCTTTCTCTTTCTGACGTTCCTCTCTCTCTTTCTGACGTGCCTCTCTCTCTCTCTGACGTTCCTCTCTCTCGGCATTCTGTTGGGTGACCACATACTGACCAATGTCATTACCTGTCAGACCCAGGGCCACCGCTTGATCTTTCCACACCTCAAAAGCAGACATAATGATCCGAAAGGCCAAGAACAAAGGAAAAAAACAAACAACTTACCCCGCAAATAGCCAAAGGTAACTCACCTAGTGGCTCAATCAGACCAGTAAATGATTTGATCCGACTGGAGGGAACCTCGTTCCGCACCCAGCCCAGCTGAATCACCTCAGGGTAACGAAACCGCACCAGGTGAAACAACAAATATGCTATGACAGCATCCACAGTGCACCCCAACCAACACTAATTAACTTCCGCAAGCACAAGGGAGAGCAACAAAATTAGCACACAGAAGGAAGGGATAACCACTGAACAACACTTGCTTCCGGGCCACAGACAGCAAGGTGGCGCGCTCACGGCGACTTACAACAACACCAGAACGAATGTTAAACCTCAGAAACCAAAGGTCAGAGACAAATCCTGGCAAGGTCGCCACTTGTGAAGACCTAGGACTTAGGGATAGAAATCCCTTACCAGGCTAATCAGGATCTTAATAAAGGAAAGTCAAGGACCATGGTTTTCCGAGGAATAACAAACAACCGTTTGAGATTGACATCTCTTTACTATAAAAATATAACACAAAACTCTGACACCACTCAACAAACATCAAATAATTACGGGAGTCAAACAATTAATGGAAGCAACAATTAAAGGAATCAAACAAATAATGGGAGTCAGCAATTAATGGATTCAAACAATTAAATGGATTCAACAATTGAAAGAATCGAACAATACAGGGGAGTCAGCAATTAATAGAATCAAACAATTATAGAATCAAACCATGAACAAATATTTCCTACGGCAGTGGCCCTGGGGGAAGGTTCTGGAACACGGTGATGCACACTCAGGGTAACGAAACGTCCACTTCGACTCCACATTCAGCGACGTCTTGAAAAGGCAGGAGAACACCAGGGCACCGACGGAATGTGATGAACTGATGGTCGTGGTATGCGGTAGTGGTAGATGACCAGAGAGTTGGCAGTTGATAGGTGAAGGTCTGGGAACACAGCCCACGAGTCCAGGACCTATGATGAGATCACAGCCAGAATTTGACGGACAGCAGGGTAGCTAGATACTGGCGGTATGGCGGCTGGGTTGAATCTGCCGGCGGCGGTGATAGTCGCTGCCGTTCTCACCTCCGTCCAACCACCCCAAGTGTCGTCTGCACCAGCAAACGAGCGAGTTAGTAACGGTAACTAGCCGGAGGATCGTTTCCGCCCTTACACCTACCTGCATGATGATTTAACCCCTTGAGAAGCTTACCTGTATGATGATTTAACCCCTTGAGAAGCCTACCTGTATGATGATTTAACCCCTTGAGAAGCTTACCTGTATGATGATTTAACCCCTTTAGAAGCCTACCTGCATGATGATTTAATCCCTTGAGAAGCTTACCTGTATGATGATTTAACCCCTTGAGAAGCCTACCTGTATGATGATTTAACCCCTTGAGAAGCCTACCTGTATGATGATTTAACCCCTTGAGAAGCCTACCTGTATGATGATTTAACCCCTTGAGAAGCTTACCTGTATGATGTTTTAACCCCTTGAGAAGCCTACCTGTATGATGATTTAACCCCTTGAGAAGCCTACGTGTATGATGATTTAACCCCCTGAAAAGCTTACCTGTATGATGATTTAAACCCTTGAGAAGCTTACCTGTATGATGATTTAACCCCTTGAGAAGCCTACCTGTATGATGATTTAACCCCTTGAGAAGCGTACCTGTATGATGATTTAACCCCTTGAGAAGCCTCCGTGTATAATGATTTAACCCCCTGAAAAGCTTACCTGTATGATGATTGAACCCCTTGAGAAGCCTACCTGTGTGATGATTTAACCCCTTGAGAAGCCTACCTGTATGATGATTTAACCCCTTAAGCTTGCCTGCATGATAGTTGCTTGTAGCTTACACAGCATGATGGTAGCCTTGAGAAGCCTACCTGTATGATGATTTAACCCCTTGGCTTCTGTATGATTTAACCCTTGAAAGCTTACCTGTATGATGATTTAGCCCTTGAGATTTACCTGTATGATGATTTAACGCCAAAGCCTACCTGAATGATGATTGCTTGCTTTAAACACCTGTATGATGATTTAACGCCTTGAGAAGCATATCTGTATGATGATTTAAGCCCTTGAAAAACCTACCTGGATGATGATTTAACCCCTTCAGAAGCTTACCTGTATGATGATCTAACCCCTTGAGAAGCTTACCTGTATGATGACTTAAAACCTTGAGAATCCTACCTGTATGATGATTTAACCCCTTGAGAAGCTTACCTGTATGATTTTTTAACCCCTTGAGAAGCCTACCTGTATGATGATTTAACCCCTAGAGAAGCTTACATGTATGATGATTTAACCCCTTGAGAAACTTACCTGTATGATGATTTAACCCCTTGAGAAGCTTACCTGTATGATGATTTCACCCCTTGAGAAGCTTACCTGTATGATGATTTAACCCCTTGGGAAGCCTACCTGTATGATGATTTAACCCCTTGAAAGCTTACCTGTATGATGATTTAACCCCTTGAGAAGCCAACCTGTATGATGATTTAACCCCTTGAGAAGCTTACCTGTATGATGATTTAACCCCTTGAGAAGCTTACCTGTATGATGATTTAATCCCTTGAGAAGCCAACCTGGATGATGATTTAACCCCTTGAGAAACTTACCTGCATATTGATTTAACCCCTTGAGAAGCCTACCTGAATGATGATTTAACCTCTTGAGAAGCTTACCTGTATGATGATTTAACCCCTTGACAAGCCTACCTGTATGATGATTTAACCCCTTGAGAAGCTTACCTGCATGATGATTTAACCCCTTGAGAAGCATACCTGCATGATGATTTAACCCCTTGAGAAGCCTACCTGTATGATGATTAAACCCCTTGAAAAGCTTTCCTGTATGATGATTTAACCCCTTGAGAAGCCTACCTGTATGATCATTTAACCCCTTGAGAACCTTACCTGTTTGATGATTTAACCCCTTGAGAAGCCTACCTGTATGATGATTTAACCCCTTGAGAAGCCTACCTGTATGATGATTTAACCCCTTGAGAAGCTTACCTGTATGATGATTTAACGCTTTGAGAAGCCTACATGTATGATAATTTAACCCCTTGAGAAGCCTACCTGTATGATGATTTAAGCCCTTGAGAAGCCTACCTGCATGATGATTTAACCCCTTGAGAAGCTTACCTGTATGATGATTTAGCCCCTTGAGAAGCCTACCTGTATGATGATTTAACCCCTTGAGAAGCTTATCTGTATGATGATTTAAGCCCTTGAAAACCTACCTGGATGATGATTTAACCCCTTGAGATGCTTACCTGTATGATGATTTAACCCCTTGAGAAGCCTACCTGTATGATAATTTAACCCCTTGAGAAGTCTACCTGTATGATGATTTAAGCCCTTGAGAAGCCTACCTGCATGATGATTTAACCCCTTGAGAAGCTTAACTGTATGATGATTTAACCCCTTGAGAAGCCTACCTGTATTATGATTTAACCCCTTAAGAAGCTTATCTGTATGATGAATTAAGCCCTTGAAAAACCTACTTGGATAATGATTTAACCCCTTGAGAACCTTACCTGTATGATGATCTAACCCCTTGAGAATCCTACCTGTATGATGATTTAACCCCCTGAGATGCTTATCTGTATGATGAATTAAGCCCTTGAAAAACCTACTTGGATGATGATTTAACCCCTTGAGAAGCTTACCTGTATGATGATTTAACCCCATGAGAAGCCTACCTGTATGATGATTTAACCCCTTGAGAAGCTTACCTGTATGATGATTTAAAACCTTTGAGAAGCTTACGTGTATGATGATTTAACCCCTTGAGAAGTTTACCTGTATGATGATTTAACCCCTTGAGACGCCTACCTTTATGATGATTTAACCCCTTGAGAAGCTTACCTGTATGATGATTTAACCCCTTGAGAAGCCTACCTGTATGATGATTTAACCCCTTGAGAACCCTACCTGTATGATGACTTAACCCCTTGAGAAGTTTACCTGTATGATGATTTAAACCCTTGAGAAGCTTACATGTATGATGATTAACCCCGTGAGAAGCTTACCTGTATGATGATTTAACCCCTTCAGAAGCTTACCTGTATGATGATTTATCCCCTTGAGAAGGTTACCTGTATGTTGATTTAACCCCTTGAGAAGCTTACCTGCATGATGATTTAACCCCTTGAGAAGCTTACCTGTATGATGATTTAACCCCTTGAGAAGCTTACCTGTATGATGATTTAACCTCTTGAGAAGCTTACCTGTATGATGATTTAACCCCTTGAGAAGCTTACCTGTATGATGATTTAACCCCTTGAGAAGCTTACGTGTATGATGATTTAACCCCGTGAGAAGCTTACCTGTATGATGATTTAACCCCTTCAGAAGCCTACCTGTATGATGATTTAACCCCTTGTGAAGCCTTCGTGTATGATGATTTAGCCACTTGAGAAGCCTACGTGTATGATGATTTAACCCCCTGAGAATCTTACCTGTATGATGATTTAACCCCTTGAGAAGCCTACCTGTATTATGATTTAACCCCTTGAGAAGCCTACCTGTATGATAATTTAACCCCTTGAGAAGCCTACCTGTATGATGATTTAAGCCCTTGAGAAGCCTACTGTAAAGGCCTAGGACTTAGGGATAGAAATCCCTTACCAGGCTAATCAGGATCTTAATAAAGGAAAGTCAAGGACCATGGTTTTCCGAGGAATAACAAACAACCGTTTGAGATTGGCATCTCTTTACTATAAAAATATAACACAAAACTCTGACACCATTCAACAAACATCAAATAATTACGGGAGTCAAACAATTAATGGAAGCAACAATTAAAGGAATCAAACAAATAATGGGAGTCAGCAATTAATGGATTCAAACAATTAAATGGATTCAACAATTGAAAGAATCGAGCAATACAGGGGAGTCAGCAATTAATAGAATCAAACAATTATAGAATCAAACCATGAACAAATATTTCCTACGGCAGTGGCCCTGGGGGAAGGTTCTGGAACACGGTGATGCACACTCAGGGTAACGAAACGTCCACTTCGACTCCACACTCAGCGACGTCTTGAAAAGGCAGAGAACACCGGGGCACCGACGGAATGTGATGAACTGATGGTCGTGGTATGCGGTAGTGGTAGATGACCAGAGAGTTGGCAGTTGATAGGTGAAGGTCTGGGAACACAGCCCACGAGTCCAGGACCTATGATGAGATCACAGCCAGAATTTGACGGACAGCAGGGTAGCTAGATACTGACGGTATGGCGGCTGGGTTGAATCTGCCGGCGGCGGTGATAGTCGCTGCCGTTCTCACCTCCGTCCAACCACCCCAAGTGTCGTCTGCACCAGCAAACGAGCGAGTTAGTAACGGTAACTAGCCGGAGGATCGTTTCCGCCCTTACACCTACCTGCATGATGATTTAACCCCTTGAGAAGCTTACCTGTATGATGATTTAACCCCTTGAGAAGCCTACCTGTATGATGATTTAACCCCTTGAGAAGCTTACCTGTATGATGATTTAACCCCTTTAGAAGCCTACCTGCATGATGATTTAATCCCTTGAGAAGCTTACCTGTATGATGATTTAACCCCTTGAGAAGCCTACCTGTATGATGATTTAACCCCTTGAGAAGCCTACCTGTATGATGATTTAACCCCTTGAGAAGCCTACCTGTATGATGATTTAACCCCTTGAGAAGCTTACCTGTATGATGTTTTAACCCCTTGAGAAGCCTACCTGTATGATGATTTAACCCCTTGAGAAGCCTACGTGTATGATGATTTAACCCCCTGAAAAGCTTACCTGTATGATGATTTAAACCCTTGAGAAGCTTACCTGTA
>NW_024746726.1:0-13720 GCF_018991925.1 Homarus americanus | reverse complement strand
CTTGACACCACCGGTGGCTGGGGCGGACTTGCGAGCTGCCTTGGTGGCAAGCTGCTTCCGTGGAGCCTTGCCTCCAGTGGACTTGCGGGCAGTCTGTTTAGTACGGGCCATCTCGACGACGAAATAGTCAATACGGGCGGCCCGTTGTTGTTGTTGTTGTGTAGATTGTCGGACCGTAGTCCGACACGGGCCTTTGCCTATAGGCGGCCCGTTTGGTGGTTCCGGCTGGAGCTCCAGGAGCAGCCAGACCGGATTGGGATTGGAGGTGGTCCCACCTGCAGATTGGAGGGATACTACAGGTTGCAAGTGTGAGCGGACCCCCGATCAGTGGACGCTTACCACCGGCCCCCACTCTTGGACGTGGTCAGCCTCGGAGTGGCGCGCCCCCCGAACTGGGGTCCGCACTTGCTGGGAGAGGATGCTTTCTAAGCTATCTGGGTGGTGGGTATCGTGTGATGACCCGGAGTAGGTGGTGAATGTGGTCTGTATGGGCCTTTCGGGTTAGAGTGGCTGCTGGTGTTGTGTGTGTTTCTTGGGAGATTTGAGTTCTGTTTCGGAGGCTTTGTGTGACCTCGCAATCGAGGAGATAGTGTTCAAGTGGGTTGGCTGCTGGCTCCTGACAGTAGGTGCATTCCGTGACGTCATTTCCGATCATCTGCCAGGAGCACTTGTACCCTAGTCGTAGTCGGTGAAGGCTGACTTGGGTTTGTCTTGGAGTTTTCTTGTCTGCGAAAGGTGGTTCCCCTTTTGTGGCCGCCAGGTACCATTTGGCTGATTGGGAACCAGCGTTGCGTGCATGAAGGAAGCTCTTTTTGATGTGGAGCTTGGTAGTCTTTCTGAGGTGATTTTTGATCTGTTGCACACTTGCTGGAACTTGGATGTGTACGCTACTGGAACGTGTAGCTGCCTTGGCTGCTTCGTCTGCCACGTCGTTTCCTCCGATCCCTACATGACTGGGAATCCAGTGTAAGACGACTGGTCGGTTTTGGCTTTGGAATTCCTGTAGCTGCGCGAGGATCGAGGTGATGATGTGGACGTTGTCTCCCCACTAGCTGGTGGTCGTAGAGTGGTTCCTGAGCTTCTCTCACGGAGCCCCGATTGGGGAAGCCTACTTCCTAGTGTATGTGACTGCTCACTTATAGACGTGAGCTAAGTGTGCCTATTTGGGAAGGATAAGGATTGCGACCCTCTTTCCAGGTGGACCCGCACGATCACGGTTTTCCTGGAAAGACTCGGCTGGGGAGGGTTTTGCTCCGACCCCCTTTCGTGTTCACAATCTCCTGGGAGGGAGGTGAACAGTTACAGGGGGGACCGCAGGACGAATACACTTTGAGGGTGCAGGTCCCTAGGCCAGAGCGAAAAAGGAAAAATAGTAGTAGAAGGAAAAGGGCTCAAACCACGCCGGGAATATCGCGCTATAACTGCTCTCCAGCTGGAGTGTGGGTCACTCACACCACCAGTGGGGAGGGCAAGCTAATGCTCGATAAACCAAGAACGCTCGTGAGTTGTTGTGGGCGATGACAGTCGTGGGTGGTCCGGTCCGGGAAGATGGCCAACAATGGCACAAGGGAGAGGGCGGTCTTCAAAGTTCCGGGTCCAGCAGGAGGTCTTGTTGAGAGGTCTTCTTCGTTCAGGAGCGATGTGATAAGTGGGCGGCCTGGCAGGCGGGCGGGCTTATATACAGACATTCTCCACCTCAGTGGCCACCTCATTGGCCACGAGTGCCGCATGCGTCATCCGCAAGCTACGCCCCACCTCCAAGAGGGAGGGACGGCCTTGGATGAACGATTACCAAGGCGCCCACAGTACTACCCATTCTTACTCAAATTGCATGAGACCGAAACGGTGTTACAAATGCCAGCACTATGGACACACTGTAAACAAGTGTGAGGCGCAGGAAGACACCTGCTCCATGTGCGGCAGCCCTGGACACCGCTACACGGCCTGCCCCAACACAGAGAAAAAATGCGTTGCCTGTGGTGGCCCACACTCCTCCGCCGACCGGACCTGCCCCAGATGGAAGGAGGAATGCAGGGCAGCCAAGGCTCGTCTTGAGAAAAAACTGAGCTACAAAGAGGCCCTCCTTGCTGTACGCTCCCAAGAAAAGAAAAAACCAGCAGTAAAGAAAAACCAAGAAAAGAAAACTCAACAGAAGCAGCCCACCACACAGAACCAAGAACACCACGTGGCCCGTGGTGCTGAAGCCCACGCGGCCAGTGGTGCTGAAGCCCACGTGGTCAACCTCTCCCTCTCTGAATTCTTCCACACCTATGAGGACTTAAAATACGAGGAAGACGAACAAGAAGACCCCAACACAAACGAATGGACAATTCAAGAGAGCAAGAAGAGAAGGAGAGAGAGAAGAAAATCGACATCAAGCTAAGAAGACCAAGACATCCCCTCCACACAAGAAACCAAAACACAATCAAGCCGACCAAGCACTGAACATCCATTGCCCAACCCAACACGCACCTGACGCCTGACCTGACGCTTGACCTGACGCTTGACCTGACGCTAGCCTGGCCTTGTCTTGTCGCCTCCCTGCCGCGTCCAGCCGGGCTGTTGCTGCTGCCCCCATCTTATAATCCCTCACGCAAGCGGTGTTTAGCCACTGCATCTGTTCTCTCCTCCTAAAATTCACTTCAATCCTCCCTTTATTCTTCTCCTGAACCTCCTTCCCCCCTGTCACTAGCATTTTTCGATTCGATTCGGCGAAGCCACACCAGGACCACCTGTAGTAGCAACCACAACAACATGACTGGACGAGGCAAAGGAGGCAAGGGACTTGGAAAGGGTGGCGCCAAGCGTCATCGTAAGGTGCTTCGTGACAACATCCAGGGTATCACCAAGCCCGCCATTCGTCGTCTAGCTCGGCGTGGAGGTGTTAAACGTATATCCGGCCTCATCTACGAGGAGACCCGCGGCGTCCTCAAGGTGTTTCTGGAGAACGTCATCCGTGACGCCGTCACCTACACCGAGCACGCAAAAAGGAAGACCGTCACCGCCATGGATGTGGTTTATGCCCTGGAACGGCAGGGCCGCACCCTTTATGGTTTTGGTGGTTAATCAACCTGATGGACGGGCGCACACCACCACCACCACCACCACGACAAACAAATATACGGACCTAATTTTAGGTCCACATTTAAATCGCTAAAGAGTTGGTTAGACACTGAGTAAATCGTTGAAAATATATCCAATAACATGATCCTCTCTAATTCTGGACTTGTGGTATGAGTATAGGTTGTGTGTGAACGTGTTGGAACCACTTCCTAATAATTGTCAGTCAGTCAGTCAACATCCACCTAACCTCCAGGTACCTCACCTAACTTCCTGTAGCGTCACCGAACCTCACGAAATGTAACCCAATGTAGTTTATAATCTATCCTAACATGACATAACATAACCACGCACTATATTACTTCGGTAAGAGTAATGAGTTTTAATACGCAAAGTTGCAGTTAGCATACATCATCATCATACATACATACATACATACATACATACATACATAACATGCTAGTGGCAGGGGGGGATTGAAGTGAATTTTAGGAGGATAGAATAGGTGCAGTGGCTAAACAGCGCTTGCGTGAGGGACTTTAAGCAGCAACTCGCCTGGATGCGGCAGGATAGAGTCAGGTCAAGCGTCCGGTGCATGTTGGGTTCCGCCATGGTTTCTCAGTGTTTGGTCGGCTTGATTGTGTGTGTGTTGTTTTCTTGTTTGGAGGAAATGTCTTGGTATTCTTCTTCTTAGCTTGAAGTTGATTTTCTTCTAACTCTTCTCCTCTTGTTGTTCGTCTTCCCCGTGTCTGCTATCATTCTGTAAAGACTCTATATATGTATGTAGGTATGAGTGAGTAACAGTTGCCGGTTACAGTGATACTTCATATTCGCTGGTGTTGTACTGTATGGCTTCGGTATTTCTTAATATACAAACGGCACCGTTAGGGGATTGAGGTATTTAAAAACCAGCCTACATTACTTATATATAGAAATAAATAATGTGGCTTGGACAATAATGACGACTACTCTCTCCTACCTAACCCAAACAAGGGCTTTTCGAAAGTATACATTGGACACAATTGACGTAGTACATACATTGGTGGTTTAACAAAAGCCCTCATTAGAGAAAGGTGAAGGAGCACACAGTGAACATACAGATTAATGTTTGCACGCATAGATCATGTAAGGTGAGGTGTTGAACACCAGACACGTAGTGTAGTAACTCCCTCACAGATGGCGTTATGAGGGGCCTGATGATGTAGCAGTTACCTCACAGATGGTGTTATGAGGAACTTCACATGATGATGCTGTAGCAAAACATTCACTACGTGGTGTCGTAGCATCTTGGGGACACCACGTGGTCCACATGACTCACTCATTCAAGTGGGTGAGGTGTGGTCCCAGGCCTCTCTATCGTGGAGTCTCAGGGGAAGTATAACCGGGTACCTGGGACCTCACTGTGTGAAGGTGGTTAGCTAGCTTGGGTAAGACTCAACTGCCGAGTTGTTTTTCACTGAGTTAAGCACTGTTCACCACTATTCATCACTGGTTCCATTCCTTTGCCAAATGAGGTAGTACCTTATGGCAAGAACTTGTTGATAGTCCGGTGGGGAGGAGGGTTCAGGGGAGTGAGTTGGTATGGGCCAACATATAAATAATAATAATAATAATAATAATAATAATTAACGGTTTATTGAAAGTGCTTGGCAGCCAGAAGGCTGAAAATATACAGTTACATATTTGGGGAATGGGTTACGAATTACAAATAATATAAAAGTAACATGAGTGACACAAATAAGACATATAATAACTAGCTGGGGAAAAGCTCAAACTACAGTTCATTTCAACATAGTGACAGTGCAAGGAGTAGTGTTTACTGGGAGTGAGTACACTGATTTATTACAAGTTATCGATAATTTTTACAATGGTTGGGACTGGGCTGTTCTTATAGAGATCAGTTCGTGCACGTATGGGCTGGATGCGGTTGTGGTGTCGAAGAGCAATTCTCGGACTAGGGATCTCAGGTGGTAGTAGGAGCCGGTGTCGGGGATGGTGTAGAAGCTTCTTACCAAATTTGCAGATGAGGTCGTGGTGATGGTCAGTGAGAGTCTAAAGGGTCGGTCAGTGTGTTGAGCGCTTCTTGATATGTGGAGTAGGAAGGGTAGAGAATAATCTTGCATGGCCTCTTTTGCACTTTTTCTAGGTGTTTACGTTGTGTGGCATTTAGGGAAGAAGACCAGGTGAGCTTGGGAAGTATGAATGTTGTGTAAACACTGAGGAGCTCGTGTGCAGGAACACCGAGGGACTTGAGTCGGCGTAGGAGGTGGAGACGGAAACTGGAGGATTTGATAACTTCACTGACGTGTGGTTTCTAATTTAGTTTGTTGTCTATATGTATGTGTGTGTGTGTGTGTATATACTACTGTACTTTTTAGATCCTCCTACGCAACCTAACCTATTATAGTTAAGTATAGTAGGCTATACACTATTTTGTTAGTATGTGTTATAAAATGTAATTGCATGTTATTATTATTAATATTATTATTATTAATATTATTATTATTCTTATTATTATTAGTATTATTATTATTATTATTATTATTTTTATTATTGTTATTATTATTACATACTAATATAATACTAAGTTGCCCACCAGATTTCCTCAGAGATGGGAGGAGCACATTGGCGGCGGTGTTGTTTATAATCCGCCCGATTACTGATTCCTATTCACCGAGCCAGAGCTGGCGGGCGGCGTGTTATGTGCCACGTTTTGTTTCCCATTGGGCGTACCGCTCAGCTGGGGAGTTGGAGATTTCATAAAAAGAAAGTTTGAGTGGAGAGCACACCTTTTCCTTCACATACAGTTATCTTAGACCATCTACTAGTATAATAGTTTGCACAAAAATACTCTACACTCTTTATAGGTTATTGTTATGTTGTTGTTTTTTTTTTTACTTCTCATCAGATTGTGCATTCAACTAATATACACTAATAGTGTGTTTATTATTATGTTTTATAGTATTATTTCGTAAAATATTGGGTAACACAATTATAGTCACTAGTATAGTCTATTATATTATTGGGGTTTATAGCAGTTTGTGGTCTAATAGTATCATGCTTTATGAGTGGTGTTTCTATGTAGTGATGATTAGGCAATAAAATATGCTTTGGGTGTTTATAGCAGTTTGTGGTCTACTAGTATCATGCTTTATGGGTGGTGTTCTATGTAGTGATGATTAGGCCATAAAATATGCTTTTGGTTTATTGCTAACAAAATATACTTTGCTCTACCGCTGTAGTGCAATACATGGTGAAACTTACATACACCGTTAATAAAGTATTGATGGAAGAAGAAGTAAGAGGAAGAATTGTGGAGGTAATGAACAGTGAGACAATGTATAGCCTCCGGGATGGCGGCAGCGTTTCTGTTATTAATATATAATAAGACAATAGGAAAATATGTTGTTGTCTCTACCTGTATTATTACCTTTGCGATAGCATGGTTAAATTTGGGGAGGACAGAGGAAGGAGCAGGAGGTTAGGAAGGGATTTGTAGTGGGAGAGATGGTGTCTGTGATCCTCGGATCACCACTCCTCGGATTATGTCAGTTCAAGTTTAGAAGCTCAATCAACTTTCCCTGATTACGAATTGGCAACCTTTCGATTTACAACAGGTACCTACTTACTGCTACAGTAGGTAGGTGAACAGGGACCAAGGGGGCTAGGAAGAGTGTCCAAACAACTTGCCTGTGTGATGTAGTCGTGGCCAGAATTAGGTTAGGATACAGACACATCTGGCTAGTTAGTAACGCTGTACCCATACCGGAACACTCAGCATGTAAACTTTGTGATACACCTTTAAAGCACTATATTATTGAATGTGACACTGTCAAAGACATCTTGAACTATGTCATTACTTCATTGAGGACATTACATTCTTGCTGTTTATCCCAAATTGGCTAGCCCACACACTGATTAGTCAACAGTTAGAATATGACTCCAATGTATGCTGCTGGTAAATGTGTACTGTCAATGAACCAGAGTGAAAATAAGGTCGCCTCCCTTGCTGCTGCTGCTGCTGCTTCTGCTTCTGCTTCTGCTTCTGCGCCCTTCTAAGTCCCGTTTAAGTCCCCCACCCCAGGCCCCCACAACCGCCCTTCACATCTACACCATTCAAAATCAATTTCACTCAATTTGCACAGAGTGTTATCCTGCAAAACGTTGATGTCGTATATTTCTCTCTTTAAGTGATATCCTGTGGCTCCGAAAGGAGCCTGTTTGGTTAGGTTGTCTTGTGTGAACGAACCTTGGGTTCTTATTTCTTCTCTGTCTTCTTGGGGAGGAGCACAGCTTGGATGTTAGGAAGGACACCCCCTTGGGCAATGGTGACTCCAGACAGGAGCTTGTTCAGCTCCTCGTCATTGCGAATGGCAAGCTGAAGATGACGTGGGATAATGCGGGTCTTCTTGTTGTCGCGGGCGGCGTTACCGGCCAGCTCGAGCACTTCTGCTGCCAGGTACTCCATGACGGCTGCAAGGTACACAGGGGCACCTGCACCAACGCGCTCAGCATAGTTGCCCTTACGCAAGAGACGGTGGATTCTACCCACGGGGAACTGGAGTCCGGCCCTGCTAGAACGGGACTTTGATTTGCCCTTCACTTTGCCTCCCTTGCCGCGTCCTGACATGTTGCTGCTGCTGCTTTTCGTGATAGGAGTTAAATTTCCGCCCGCCACCTTGGTTTTTTATACCAAGCTCAGGATCAGGCCAGGTGGCCGTCTCGCGGACCCAACCAATGTAAGAGAGCCGTAGCTGCAGCCAGTCTGATCCTGAGCGGCCCGCTCGGTATATAAGGAAAAGTTAGTCGGGCCAGTTTTCAATTCTCTCGCTCCGCGCCACGAGTAACTGTGCCGCCATGCCTCCCAAAACTTCCGGAAAGGCTGCCAAGAAGGCTGGAAAGGCCCAGAAGGCCATTGCCAAGGGTGACAAGAAGAAGAAGCGCAGGAGGAAGGAAAGCTACAGCATCTACATCTACAAGGTACTGAAGCAAGTGCACCCCGACACAGGAGTCTCCTCCAAAGCTATGTCCATCATGAACTCTTTCGTGAACGACATCTTCGAGCGCATCGCTGCCGAGGCTTCCCGCCTGGCGCACTACAACAAACGCTCCACCATTACAAGTCGGGAAATCCAGACAGCTGTCCGACTCTTGCTGCCCGGTGAACTGGCCAAGCATGCCGTGTCTGAGGGCACCAAGGCTGTCACCAAGTACACCTCTTCCAAGTAAGAGGTTACTTGTGCACAACAAACACGCCATCCCACTACTACAACTTAATCGGCTCCTTCGGAGCCACAGTTACATGTTAAAGAGACAGTTACCGACAGTGATATATTGAGAGGGAAATAAATAAAAAAAAATTATAATAATCTGCATTCTCTATTGGCGTAGAAACAGGACTAAATCGAAACATTATAAATAAATAAATAAATTCTGCGTGGAGTACTTTTACACCCACTGCAAAGTGACATACATGGAGTGTGTTTGGGTTTCATTTCTTGTTTGCAGCACGCCTATTTCATGTAAACAATTCATTTTATTTTATTTTATTGAATTTTCTTTTATTTTAGTTATTTATTTACTTACTTATTCTTTATATATTAATTTGTTACTAGCTCTTGTTTTTTGCCCCCACCCACCTCCCGAATTGATGACCTACTATACATTCGTGCCTGCACGACTGTTACCAACTTACCGTTAGGCGATTTGGGTAACCGAAATTAACGCTCTCCTACCACCAACCATTTCGATTGTCATGAAAATTATCTTCAGAACAGTTCTTTGGCCCTGAGAAGGGCCGAGTTATAGATGTCTGGTAGGTTTTGTTGTGCTTTTTGTTTTTCCCCAAGGAAGAGGACTTAAGCACGCTCTCCGCGGATGCGCCGGGCCAGCTGGATGTCCTTGGGCATGATGGTAACGCGCTTGGCGTGAATGGCACACAGGTTGGTGTCCTCGAAAAGACCCACCAGGTAAGCCTCAGAGGCTTCCTGCAGAGCCATGACGGCAGACGACTGGAAGCGCAGGTCAGTCTTGAAATCCTGGCGATCTCACGCACCAGGCGCTGGAAGGGCAGCTTCCTGATGAGTAGCTCTGTGCTCTTCTGGTAACGACGGATCTCACGAAGGGCGACGGTTCCGGGCCTGTAACGATGGGGCTTCTTGACACCACCGGTGGCTGGGGCGGACTTGCGAGCTGCCTTGGTGGCAAGCTGCTTCCGTGGAGCCTTGCCTCCAGTGGACTTGCGGGCAGTCTGTTTAGTACGGGCCATCTCGACGACGAAATAGTCAATACGGGCGGCCCGGCAGGCGGGCGGGCTTATATACAGACATTCTCCACCTCAGTGGCCACCTCATTGGCCACGAGTGCCGCATGCGTCATCCGCAAGCTACCCCCCACCTCCAAGAGGGAGGGACGGCCTTGGATGAACGATACTACCGCTGCGTCCACAGCACGCCACCTACTCCCACCAAACCGTGGGCCCGAAACGGTGTTACAAATGCCAGCACTATGGACACACTGTAAACAAGTGTGAGGCGCAGGAAGACACCTGCTCCATGTGTGGCAGCCCTGGACACCGCTACACGGCCTGCCCCAACACAGAGAAAAAATGCGTTGCCTGTGGTGGCCCACACTCCTCCGCCGACCGGACCTGCCCCAGATGGAAGGAGGAATGCAGGGTAGCCAAGGCCCGTCTTGAGAAAAAACTGAGCTACAAAGAGGCCCTCCTTGCTGTACGCTCCCAAGAAAAGAAAAAACCAGCAGTAAAGAAAAACCAAGAAAAGAAAACTCAACAGAAGCAGCCTACCACACAGAACCAAGAACACCACGTGGCCCGTGGTGCTGAAGCCCACGCGGCCAGTGGTGCTGAAGCCCACGTGGTCAACCTCTCCCTCTCTGAATTCTTCCACACCTATGAGGACTTAAAATACGAGGAAGACGAACAAGAAGACCCAAACACAAACGAATGGACAATTCAAGAGAGCAAGAAGAGAAGGAGAGAGAGAAGAAAATCGACATCAAGCTAAGAAGACCAAGACATCCCCTCCACACAAGAAACCAAAACACAATCAAGCCGACCAAGCACTGAACATCCATTGCCCAACCCAACACGCACCTGACGCCTGACCTGACGCTTGACCTGACGCTTGACCTGACGCTAGCCTGGCCTTGTCTTGTCGCCTCCCTGCCGCGTCCAGCCGGGTTGTTGCTGCTGCTCCCATCTTATAATCCCTCACGCAAGCGGTGTTTAGCCACTGCATCTGTTCTCTCCTCCTAAAATTCACTTCAATCCTCCCTTTATTCTTCTCCCGAACCTCCTTCCCCCCTGTCACTAGCATTTTTCGATTCGATTCGGCGAAGCCACACCAGGACCACCTGTAGTAGCAACCACAACAACATGACTGGACGAGGCAAAGGAGGCAAGGGACTTGAAGCTGCGACAACATCCAGATCACCTGTTCGCCATTTGCTGTTCGAAGTCGGCGGTATCTGCCTCATCACCAGGACCCATGGCGTCTCGAAGTTTTATCCGACGCCGCTTTACCCACCGAAAGTGACGTGCGAAGACCGTCACCGCCATGGATGTGGTGTATGCCCTGAAACGGCAGGGCCGCACCCTTTATGGTTTTGGTGGTTAATCAACCTGATGGACGGGCGCACACCACCACCACCACCACGACAAACAAATATACGGACCTAATTTTAGGTCCACATTTAAATCGCTAAAGAGTTGGGTAGACACTGAGTAAATCGTTGAAAATATATCCAATAACATGATCCTCTCTAATTCTGGACTTGTGGTATGAGTATAGGTTGTGTGTGAACGTGTTGGAACCACTTCCTAATAATTGTCAGTCAGTCAACATTCACCTAACCTCCAGGTACCTCACCTAAGTTCCTGTAGCGTCACCGAACCTCACGAAATGTAACCCAATGTAGTTTATAATCTATCCTAACATGACATAACATAACCACGCACTATATTACTTCGGTAAGAGTAATGAGTTTTAATACGCAAAGTTGCAGTTAGCATTCATTCATACATACATACATACATACATACATACATACATACATACATAACATGCTAGTGGCAGGGGGGATTGAAGTGAATTTTAGGAGGATAGAATAGGTGCAGTGGCTAAACAGCGCTTGCGTGAGGGACTTTAAGCAGCAACTCGCCTGGATGCGGCAGGATAGAGTCAGGTCAAGCGTCCGGTGCATGTTGGGTTCCGCCATGGTTTTTCAGTGTTTGGTCGGCTTGATTGTGTGTGTTGTTTTCTTGTTTGGAGGAAATGTCTTGGTATTCTTCTTCTTAGCTTGAAGTTGATTTTCTTCTAACTCTTCTCCTCTTGTTGTTCGTCTTCCTCGTGTCTGCTATCATTCTGTAAAGACTCTCTATATGTATGTAGGTATGAGTGAGTAACAGTTGCCGGTTACAGTGATACTTCATATTCGCTGGTGTTGTACTGTATGGCTTCGTTATTTCTTAATATACAAACGGCACCGTTAGGGGATTGAGGTATTTAAAAACCAGCCTACATTACTTATATATAGAAATAAATAATGTGGCTTGGACAATAATGACGACTACTCTCTCCTACCTAACCCAAACAAGGGCTTTTCGAAAGTATACATTGGACACAATTGACTTAGTACATACATTGGTGGTTTAACAAAAGCCCTCATTAGAGAAAGGTGAAGGAGCACACAGTGAACATACAGATTAATGTTTGCACGCACAGATCATGTAAGGTGAGGTGTTGAACACCAGACACGTAGTGTAGTAACTCCCTCACAGATGGCGTTATGAGGGGCCTGAGGATGTAGCAGTTACCTCACAGATGGTGTTATGAGGAACTTCACATGATGATGCTGTAGCAAAACATTCACTACGTGGTGTCGTAGCATCTTGGGGACACCACGTGGTCCACATGACTCACTCATTCAAGTGGGTGAGGTGTGGTCCCAGGCCTCTCTATCGTGGAGTCTCAGGGGAAGTATAACCGGGTAACTGGGACCTCACTGTGTGAAGGTGGTTAGCTAGCTTGGGTAAGACTCAACTGCCGAGTTGTTTTTCACTGAGTTAAGCACTGTTCACCACTATTCATCACTGGTTCCATTCCTTTGCCAAATGAGATAGTACCTTATGGCAAGAACTTGTTGATAGTCCGGTGGGGAGGAGGGTTCAGGGGAGTGAGTTGGTATCGGCCAACATATAAATAATAATAATAATAATATATAATTAACCAATGTTGAAAAGTGTAGCAGCCAGAAGGTTGAAAATATATGAAGTTATATTTGAAGGCTTAAATTACAAATAAGAGGGACACAAGACATACAAGAATTAGCTAGTAAGCTCAAACCAAGTTTATATCAAATACAGTGATGAGGGGCGAGTAGGTTTACTGGGAGGAGTACACTGATTTATTACAAGTTTATCGACAATTTTACCAATGGTTGGGACTGGCCACCCAGACCAGTTCGTGCACGTATGGGCTGGATGCGGTTGTGGTGTCGAAGAGCAATTCTCGGACTAGGGATCTCAGGTGGTAGTAGGAGCCGGTGTCGGGGATGGTGTAGAAGCTTCTTACCAAATTTGCAGATGAGGTCGTGGTGATGGTCAGTGAGAGTCTAAAGGGTCGGTCAGTGTGTTGAGCGCTTCTTGATATGTGGAGTAGGAAGGGTAGAGAATAATCTTGCATGGCCTCTTTGGCACTTTTTCGAGGTGTTTACGTTGTGTGGCATTTAGGGAGGAAGACCAGGTGGAGGAGGCATAGGTGAGCTTGGGAAGTATGAATGTTGTGTAAACACTGAGGAGCTCGTGTGCAGGACCACCGAGGGACTTGAGTCGGCGTAGGAGGTGGAGACGGAAACTGGAGGATTTGATAACTTCACTGACGTGTGGTTTCTAATTTAGTTTGTTGTCTATATGTATGTGTGTGTGTGTGTGTGTGTGTGTGTGTGTATACTACTGTACTTTTTAGATCCTCCTACGCAACCTAACCTATTATAGTTAAGTATAGTAGGCTATACACTATTTTGTTAGTATGTGTTATAAAATGTAATTGCATGTTATTATTATTAATATTATTATTATTAATATTATTATTATTCTTATTATTATTAGTATTATTATTATTATTATTATTATTTTTATTATTGTTATTATTATTACATACTAATATAATACTAAGTTGCCCACCAGATTTCCTCAGAGATGGGAGTAGCACATTGGCGGCGGTGTTGTTTATACTCCGCCCGATTACTGATTCCTATTCACCGAGCCAGAGCTGGTGGGCGGCGTGTTATGTGCCACGTTTTGTTTCCCATTGGGCGTACCGCTCAGCTGGGGAGTTGGAGATTTCATAAAAAGAAAGTTTGAGTGGAGAGCACACCTTTTCCTTCACATACAGTTATCTTAGACCATCTACTAGTATAATAGTTTGCACAAAAATACTCTACACTCTTTATAGGTTATTGTTATGTTGTTGTTTTTTTTTTTACTTCTCATCAGATTGTGCATTCAACTAATATACATTAATAGTGTGTTTATTATTATGTTTTATAGTATTATTTCGTAAAATATTGGGTAACACAATTATAGTCACTAGTATAGTCTATTATATTATTGGGGTTTATAGCAGTTTGTGGTCTAATA
>NW_024746725.1:0-41010 GCF_018991925.1 Homarus americanus | reverse complement strand
AAGTGTACCTGGGCGTGTCGGAGGTACTTGGGAGTGTCAGAGGCACTTGGGAGGCTGTAGAGGCACCTGAGTGGGCCTGGAGGTGTACCTGGGAGTGTCTGCGGTGTACCTGGCAGGTCTGAGGCAAAATTTGGGAGGTGAGGTGTACCAGGGAATGCTGGAAAACCTGGGAGTGTCAGGAGGTGTACCTGGGAGGTCAGGAGGTGTACCTGGGAGTGTCTGAGGCACCTGGGAGTGTCAGAGAAACCAGGCAGTGGCAGGCACTCTGGAGGCCAGGAGCTGTGCCTGGGAGGGGCCAGGAGGTAATTGGGAGGCCAGGAGGTGCACCTTGAGTGGGGACTGAAGGTACTCAGGGAGGTCTGAGGTGTACCTGGTAGTGTCTGAGGTGTACCTGGCAGGTCTGAGGTGTACCTGGCAGCGTCATGGTGTGTCCTGAGAGTCAGCTGCACCTGGGAGGTTAGACCTGTATCAGGGAGTGACAGAGGAGGCACATAGGAGGCTCAGGAGGCACCTGGGAGTGTGAGGAAGTGCACTTGGGAGTGTCTGGGTAACAGGAATGTCAGTGGAGGCCCTGGGAATGTCAGAGGTGTACCTGGGAGGTCAGAGGTGTACCTGGGAGTGTCTGAGGTGCACCTGGGAGGCTCAGGAGGTGTACCTGGGAGTGTCGGAGGTGTACCTGGGAGTGTAAGAAGGTACCTGGGCGTGGCCGGAGGTGTACTTGGGAGTGCCTGAGGCACTTGGGAGTGCCAGAGGTGCACCTGAGGCCCAGGCACCTGGGAGTGCCTGAGGTACCTGGCAGTGTCTGAGGTGTACCTGGGAGTGTGAGGAGGTGTACCAGGAATGTCAGTGGAAAACCTGGGAGGCCAGGAGGTACCTGGGAGGTCGGAGGTGCACCTTGGGAGTGGCCAGGGGTGCTTGCGGAGGTCAGTGGATACCCAGGGAGGCCAGAGGTGCACCTGGGAGGTCTGAGACATGCACCTGGGAAAGTAAAAAGGTATCGTGGGAGGCCGAGGTAGCTGGGGAGGCCAGGGAGGTGTACCTGGGAGTGTCAGAGGTGTACCTGGGTGTGTCAGGGGTGAACCAGGAGGCCAGTGGAGGCCTGGGAGTGAGGTGCACCTGGGAGTGTCGGAGGCATGGAGTGTCAGAGGTGTAACTGGCAGCAACAAGGTGTGCCCTGGGAGGCCAGAGGTGTGCCTGGGAGGTCTGAGGTGTACCTGGGAGGTCTGAGGTGTACCTAAAGTGTTTTGGTAACCTGGGAGTGTCAGCGAACTACCAGGGAGGTCACAGATAACCTAGGAGTGGAGAGGTGTACCTGCTAGTGTGAGCTGGTGTGTGTCTAGAAGTTTCTGAGGTGTACCCAGGGAGGTCAGGAGGTGTACCTGGGAGGTCAGGCTTGTAACAGGAATGTCAGTGGAGTACCTGGGAATGTCAGGAGGTGTACCTGGGAGGCTGGGAGGTGTACCTGGGAGTGTCTGAGGCACCTGGGAGGTGTCAGGGGAGAAACCAGGTAGTGAAAGAGGTGTACCTGGGAGTGTCAGAGCTGTGCCTGGGAGGCCAGGGAGGTGCAATTGGGAGGCCAGAGGTGCACCTTGGAGTGACTGAAGTGCACCTAGGAGTGTCTGAGGTGTACCTGGCAGTGTCTGAGGTGCACCTGGTAGTGTCTGGAGGTGTAACCTGGCAAGCACTCAGCGGTGGCACCCAGGAGGAGTCAGCCGCACCTGGAGTGTTAGACGTGCATCAGGGAGTGACAGGAGGAGTACCTGTGAGGCGGCTGAGGTGCACCTGGGAGGCCAGGGGAACCAGGTAGTGAAAGAGGTACCTGGGAGTGTCAGACAAAGCCTGGGAGTGTCAGGAGGTGCACTGGGAGGCCAGAGGTGCACTTTGGAGTGACTGAAGCGGCACCTAGGAGGTCTGAGGTGTGCACCTGGCAGGTCTGAGGTGTGTCTGGCAGTGTCTGAGGTACCTGGCAGCGTCAGCGGTGTGTGCCTAGGAGAGTCAGCCGTGTACCTGAGTATGTTAGACGCATCAGGAGTGACAGAGTGAGCACCTAGGAGTGTTCAGAGTGTACCTGGGAGGCCAGGGAGAAATCCAGGCAGTGAAAGAGGTGTACCTGGGATTGTCAGAGCTGTGCCTGGGAGCAGTCAGAGGTGCAATTGGGAGTGTCAGAGGTGCACCTTGGAGTGACTGAAGTGTTCCAGGAGTGTCTGAGGCACCTGGCGGTGCGTCTGGAGGTGTGCACCTGGCAGTGTCTGAGGTGGCACCTGGCAGCTGCCTGGGCGGTGTACCTAGGAGAGCCAGCCGTGTACCTGGGAGTTAGACGTATCAGGGAGAGGACAGAGGAGCACCAGGGAGCGCCAGAGGTGTACCTGGGAGTGTGTGAGAAGTGCACCTGGAGGCCTGGGGTACCCTGGGAGTGTCAGAGGTGCACTCCTGGGAGGCTTAGGGGTAAACAGAATGGGCCAGTGAGCACCTGAATGTCAGAGGTGTGCACCTGGGAGTGTCAGAGGTGTACCTGGGAGGTTCAGGTGCACCTGGGAGGCTGAGGTGTACCTGGGAGGCTCTTGAGGGCCTGGGAGGTAAGAAGGCACCTAAGGTGGCCGGAGGTGTACTTGGGAGGCTGAGGCAATGGGAGTGCTGAGGTGCACTTGGGAGGCCAGGAGGCACCTTTGGAGGGTCTGAGGTGCACCTGGGAGGCCTGAGGTAAAATCTTGGCAGGTGTCTTGAGGCACCCCTGGTAAGCCATGGGAGAGGTGCAAAAACAGGGAATGTCAGTGGAAAACCTGGGAGGCTCAGAGGTGCACCTGGGAGGCCGGAGGTGCACCTGGGAGTGTCAGGTGTGTACCATGGAGTGTCAGGAGCACCTGGGAATGCCTGGGAGGTGTACCTTGGGAGGCCTGAGGTGTGTACATGCTGGGAGTGTCTTTTATAAAATGGAGGTCAGGAGAACCCAGGTAGTGTGAAAGAGGTGGCACCTGGGGAGGCCAGAGTCAGCTGTGCCTGGCAGGTGCAATTATGTTCGAGGCACCTCATGGAGAACAGTGCTGCACCCAGGAGTGTCTGAGGTGCACCTGGCAGTGTTCCCAGGTGTACCTGGTGTCTGGCGTGTACCTGCAGCATCAGCGGTGCACCTAGGAGAGTCAGCCGCACCTGGGAGGTTAGACGTGTATCAGGGAGGACAGAGGAGTACCTAGGAGGCTCAGAGGCACCTGGGAGTGTCAGGGGAACCAGGTAGCAGAGGTGTACTCTGGGAGGCCAGAGCTGTGCCTGGAGTGTCAGGAGGTAATTGGGAGTGTCAGAGGTGCACCTGAGGACTGAAGTGGCACTCTAGGGAGTGTCTGAGGTGTACCTGGCAGTGTCTGAGGTGTACCTGGCAGTGTCTGAGGTACCTGGCAGCGTCAGGCGGTGCCCTAGGAGAGTCAGCCGTGTACCTGGGAGTGTTAGACGTGTACGGAGGACACAGAGGAGCACCTAGGAGTGTCAGGTGCCCGGGAGTAACAGGGAGAAACCAGGTAGTGAAAAAGAGTGCACCGATTGTTTTCAGAGCTGTGCCCAGAGGCTCAGAGGTGCAATTGGGAGGCCAGAGGTGCACTTTGAGTACCTCGAAGGTACTCAGGAGGCCTGAGTGGCCCTAAGGTGTCTGAGGTGGCACCTGGCAGTGCTCCAGGTGCACCCATGCCATGGTACTCCAGGAGAGTCAGCCGTGCACCTGGGAGGTTAGGACGTGTATCAGGAGTGACAGAGGAGCACCCAGGAGGCTCAGAGGCACCTGGGAGGTGAGAAGGCACCCAGATGGTCTGGGTGGCACCCAGAGGCTTAGAGGAAACCCAGAGGCCAGGGGTGCAATTGTGGAATGCCGTCAGTGGAGTAACCTGGACGCCGGGAGTGCACCTGGGAGGCCAGAGGTGCACCTGGGAGTGTCTGGAGGTGTACCTGGGAGGTCAGGAGGTACCTGAGGCCGAGGTGCACCTGGGAGGCAGGCACCTGGGCGTGTCGGAGGTGTACTTGGAGCAGGTCAGAGGTGCACTGGGAGGCCAGAGGTGCACTTGGGAGGCCAGAGGTGCACCTGGAGTGTCTGGAGGTGCACCTGGGAGGCCTGAGGTACCTGGGTGTCTGAGGTGTACCTGGAAGTGTGAGACAGGAATGTCAGTGGAAAACCTGGAGTGTCAGAGGTACCTGGGAGGCCGGGAGGTGCACCTGGGAAGTGCTGGGGGTGCAGCCTGGCGGAGGCCAGTGAGTACCTAGGAGGCCGAGGTGTACCTGGGAGTGTCAGAGTTGTGCCTGGAAGTGTCAGAGGTGCACTTGGGAGGCTGGGAGGTGCACCTTAGGAGTGACTGAGGTGTACCTGGGAGTGTCTGAGGTGTACATGGCAGTCTATGAGCACCTGGCAGGCCAAAGGGTGCACCTGGGAGGCTCAGGAGGTGTGCCTGGGAGGTCTGAGGTGCACCTGGGAGGTCTGAGGTGCACCTGGGAGGTCTGAGGTGGCACCTGGGAGTTTCACTGAAGTACCAGGGAGGCCACAGAGTGGCTCCTGGAGGTACGAGGTGTACCTGGGAGGTCAGGAGGTGGGCACCCAGGAGGTCTGAGGTGTACCTGGGACTGCTGATGTACCTTGGGAGGTTCCTGAGGTGTACCTGGGAGTGTCTCATCAGTACCTGGGAGTCGCAGGGGAGGAAACTACAAGGAGGAAAGTGAGGTGGCACCTGGAGTGCTGAGGTGTTCCAGGAGTGTCTGAGGTGTACCTGGGAGGCTCAGTGATGTACCAGGGAGGCCAGAGGAATACCTAGGGAGAGTCAGAGGCACCTGGGAGGTCAGAGGCACCCAGGAGATCGAGTGGGCCTAATCTGGGAGGTCGGATAGCACCTGGGAGGCCGAGGCACTTTGGGAGGCCAGAGGTGTACCTGGGAGTGTCAGTGTGTACCTGGGAGCATCGGAGGTGTACCTGGGAGTGTCAGGAGGTGTACCTGGGAGGTCACAGGTGTACCTGGGAGGCTGTAGAGGCGTGAGTAAAATAGATGTATCTAGAGTAAGTAATGTACCTGAGGCCATGTAAAACAGGGAGTCAGTGAGGAGTGCCAGAAAATCTGGAGTCAGGAGGTGTAACCTTGGAGTGTCAGATGTGTACTGGGAGGCCTAGGAGGTGTACCTGGGAGGTCGGAGGTGCACCTGGGAGTGTGAGAAGTGTACCTGGGAGGTCGCAGGTGTACCTGGGAATGTCGGAGGTGTACTCCTGCAGGCCAGTGGTGCACCTGGGAGTCTCAGAGGTGTAGCAGGAAATGCCAGTGGAGCACCTGGGAGGTCACAGGCACCTGGGAGGCCAGAGGGGTACCCAAGGAGTGTCAGAGGTGTACGTGGGAGTGTCATGGTGCACCTGACTGTTAGAGGTGTATCAGGGAGTGACAGACGATAATGCAGGGAGGTCAGAAGTGTAACCTGGGAGTGTCAGAGGTGCACCTGGGGTGCCTGTGAGGTGCACCTGGGAGTGTCAGAGATGCAAACTGGGAGGTCAGAGGTGTATCTGGAGTGTTGGACGTAAAATCTGGGAGTGTCAGGAGGTGTACTTGGGAGGTTAGAGGCACCTGGGAGGTCAGCAGCCTGGAGGTCGAGGCCTGGAAGGCCAGGAGATGTGCAGGAGGCTGGGAAGGCACTCAGGCAGGCCGAGGCAGCCCGGGAGTGTCTGAGGATGCAATCTGGGAAAGTAAAAGTGTAAAATTTGGGAGTGTCGGAGGGGGGAAGGCTGGATTGTCTGAGGCACCTGGGAGTGTCACTGTTGCACCTAGGAGTGTTAGGAGGTGCACTGGGAGGCACAGAGTTGCACCTGGAGTGCCTACAGGTGTACCTGGGAGGCCAGAGATGCACCTGGGAATGTCAGAAATGTATCTGGGAGCATGGACGTACCTGGGAGCTGGCAGTGTACCAGGAATGTCAGGAGTACTTGGGAGGTCAGAGGTGTACCTGGGAGGTCAGAGGTGCACCTTGGAGGTCAGAGGTGTACCTGGCAGTGTCTGGAGGTGTACCTAGCAGTGTCAGTGGTGTACCTGGGAGGTCAAGCGGTGCACCTGGGAGGTCAGAGATGTACCAGGAGTGGCAGGAATGCAGGAGTGTCAGAGGTACCTGGGAGTATCGGAGGTGTACCTGGGAGTGTCACAGGTGTACCTGGGAGTGTCACAGGTGTACCTGGGAGGTCAGAGATGTACCTGGGAGTGTCAGGAGATGTATCTGGGAGTGCTGGACGTGTACCGGAGTGCCGATGTGTACCAGGAATGTCAGTGAGCACTTGGGAGGCAGAGGCACCTGGGAGTGTCAGAGGTACCTTGGAGGCTGGGGAGGTGTACCTGGGAGGTCAGAGGTACCTGGGAGTGCTGGAGGTACCTGGGAGGTGAGAAGTGTACCTGGGAGTGTGCAGGTTTACCTGGGAGCGGAGGTGTACTGCAGTGTCACCGTGTACCTGGGGTGTTCAGAGGTGTACCAGGAATGTCAGTGGAGTACCTGGGAGTGTCAAAGGTGTACCTGGGAGTGTCAGAGGTACCTGGGAGGTCAGAGTGCATCCTGGGAGGTCAGCGCACCTGGGATTGTTAGAGGTGTATCAGGAGTGACAGACGAGCACTGAGGATTGTCAGAGGTGAACGAGGGAGTGTCTCAGGTGTACCTGGGAGTATCGGAGGTGTACCTAGGAGTATCGGAGGTGTATCTGGGAGTGTCAGAGGTGTACATGGGAGTGTTAGAGGTGTACCTGGGAGTGTCAGAGGTGTACCTGGGAGTGTGAGAGGTGTACCTGGGGGTGTCAGAGGTGTACCTGGGAGTGTCAGAGATGTACCTGGGAGTGTCAGAGGTGGATCTGGGAGTGTTGGACGTGTACCTAGGAGTGTCAGATGTGTACCTGGCAGTGTCAGCGGTGTACCTGGGAGCGTCAAGGGTGTGCCTGGGAGTGTCTGAGGTGTACCTGGTAGTGTGTAAGGTGTACCTGGGAGTGTCAGAGCTGTGCCTGGGAGTGTCAGAGGTGCACTTGGGAGTGTCAGAGGTGCACCTTAGAGTGACTGAGGTGTACCTGGGAGTGTCTGAGGTGTACATGGCAGTGTCTGAGGAGTACCCTGCAGTGTCAGCGGTGTACCTGGGAGTGTCAGCGGTGTACCTGGGAGTGTTAGACGTGAATCAGGGAGTGACAGAGGAGTTCCTAGGAGTGTCAGAGGTGTACCTGGGAGTGTGAGAAGTGTACCTGGGAGTGTCTGGGGTGTACCTGGGATTGTCAGAGGTGTACCTGGGAGTGTCAGAGGTGTACCAGGGAGTGTCAGTGGAGTACCTGGGAGTGTCAGCGGTGTACCTTGGAGTATCAGAGGTGTACCTGGGAGTATTAGAGGTGTACCTGGGAGTGTCGGAGGTGTACCTGGGAGTGTCGGAGGTGCACCTGGGAGTGTCTGAGATGCACCTGGGAGTGTCTGAGGTGCACCTGGGAGTGTCTGAGGTGCACCTGGGAGTGTCTGAGGTGCACCTGGGAGTGTCTGACGTGCACCTGGGAGTGTCTGAGGTGTACCTGGGAGTGTCTGAGGTGTACTTGGGAGTGTCAGGGGTGTACCTGGGAGTGTCTGAGGTGTACCTGGGAGTGTCTGAGGTGTACCTGGGAGAGCCTGAGGTGTACCCTGGAGCACCAGGTACCTGGCAGTGTGTGAGGTGTACCTGGCAGTATCTGAGGTGTACCTGGCAGTGTCAGCGGTGTACCTGGGAGTGTCAGCGGTGCACCTAGGAGTGTTAGAGGTGTATCAGGGAGTGACAGAGGAGTACCTAGGAGTGTCAGAGGTGTACCTGAAAGTGTCAGAGGTGTACCTGGGAGTATCAGAGGTGTACCTGGGAGTGTCAGAGGTGTGCCTGGGAGTATCGGAAGTGTACCTGGGAGTGTCAGGGGTGTAACTGGGAGTGTCAGAGGTGTAACTGGGAATGTCAGAGTTGTACCAGGAGTGTCAGTGGATTACCTGGGAGTCTCAAAGGTGTACCTGGAAGTATCGGAGGTGTACCTGGCACTGTCAGCGGTGTACCTGGGAGTGTCAGCGGTGCACCTGGGAGTGTTAGAGGTGTATCAGGGAGTGAAAGAGGAGTACCTAGGAGTGTCAGAGGTGTACCTGGGAGTGTCAGAGGTGTAACTGGGAGTATCGGAGGTGTACCTGGGAGTGTCAGAGGTGTACCTGGGGGTGTCAGAGGCGTACCTGGGAGTGTCAGATGTGTACCTTGGAGTGTCAGAGGTGTACCAGGGAGTTTTAGAGGTGTACCTGGGAGTGTCAGAGGTGTACCTGGGTGTGTCAGGGGTGAACCAGGGAGTGTCAGTGGAGTACCTGGGAGTGTCACAGGTGTACCTGGGAGTGTCGGAGGTGTACCTGGGGGTGTCAGAGGCGTACCTGGGAGTATCTGGGGTGTACATGGGAGTGTCTCAGGTGTACCTGGGAGTGTCAGAGGTGTACCTGGGAGGTCAGGAGGTGTACCTGGGTGTGTCAGGGTGTACCAGGGAGTGTCAGTGGAGTACCTGGGAGTCTCAGAGGTGTACCTGGGAGTGTCGGAGGTGTACATGGAGTGTCAGAGGTGTACCTGGCAGTGTCAGCGGTGTACCTGGGAGTGTCAGAGGTGTGCCTGGGAGTGTCTGAGGTGTACCTGGGAGTGTCTGAGGTGTACCTGGAAGTGTTTGAGGTGTACCTGGGAATGTCAGAGAAGTACCAGGAAGTGTCACAGGAGTACCTGGGAGTGTGAGAGGTGTACCTGCGAGTGTGAGCGGTGTACCTAGAAGTTTCTGAGGTGTACCAGGGAGTGTCAGAGGTGTACCTGGGAGTGTCTAAGGTGTACCTGGGAGTGTCTGAGGCGTACCTGGGAGTGTCAGGGGAGAACCAGGGAGTGAAAGAGGTGTACCTGGGAGTGTCAGAGCTGTGCCTGGGAGTGTCAGAGGTGCACTTGGGAGTGTCAGAGGTGCACCTTGGAGTGACTGATGTGTACCTAGGAGTGTCTGAGGTGTACCTGGCAGTGTCTGAGGTGTACCTGGCAGTGTCTGAGGTGTACCTGGCAGCGTCAGCGGTGTACCTGGGAGCGTCAGCGGTGTACCTGGGAGTGTTAGACGTGTATCAGGGAGTGACAGAGGAGTACCTAGGAGTGTCAGAGGTGTACCTGGGAGTGTGAGAAGTGTCCCTGGGAGTGTCTGGGGTGTACCTGGGAGTGTCAGAGGTGTACCTGGGAGTGTCAGGGGTGTTACAGGGAATGTCAGTGGAGTACCTGGGAGTGTCAGAGGTGTACCTGGGAGTGTCAGAGGTGTACCTGGGAGTGTCTGAGGTGTACCTGGGAGTGTCAGAGGTGTACCTGGGAGTGTCGGAGGTGTACCTGGGAGTGTAAGAAGTGTACCTGGGCGTGTCGGAGGTGTACTTGGGAGTGTCAGAGGTGCACTTGGGAGTGTCAGAGGTGCACCTTGGAGTGTCTGAGGTGTACCTGGGAGTGTCTGAGGTGTACCTGGCAGTGTCTGAGGTGTACCTGGTAGTGTCTGAGGTGTACCTGGCACTCTCAGCGGTGTACCTGGGAGTGTCAGCGGTGCACCTGGGAGTGTTCGAGGTGTATCAGGGAGTGAAAGAGGAGTACCTAGGAGTGTCAGAGGTGTACCTGGGAGTGTCAGAGGTGTACCTAGGAGTGTCTTAGGTGTACCTGGGACTGTCAGAGGTGTACTTGGGAGTGTCTGAGGTGTACCTGGGAGTGTCTGATCAGTACCTGGGAGTCGCAGGGGAGAACCAGGGAGTGAAAGAGGTGTACCTGGGAGTGTCAGAGGTGTACCAGGGAGTGTCTGAGGTGTACCTGGGAGTGTCAGTGATGTACCCTTGAGTGTCAGAGGAATACCTAGGAGTGTCACAGGTGTACCTGGGAGTGTCACAGGTGTACCTAGGAGTATCGGAGGTATACCTGGGAGTGTCGGAGTAGTACCTGGGAGTGTCAGAGGTGTACTTGGGAGTGTCAGAGGTGTACCTGGGAGTGTCAGCGGTGTACCTGGGAGTATCGGAGGTGTACCTGGGAATGTCAGAGGTGTACCTGGGAGTGTCACAGGTGTACCTGGGAGTGTCAGAGATGTACCTTGGAGTGTCAGAGATGTATCTGGGAGTGTTGGACGTGTACCTGTTAGTGTCAGATGTGTACCAGGGAATGTCAGTGGAGTACTTGGGAATGTCAGAGGTGTACCTGGGAGTGTCAGAGGTGTACCTTGGAGTGTCAGATGTGTACCTGGGAGTGTCAGAGGTGTACCTGGGAGTGTCGGAGGTGTACCTGGGAGTGTGAGAGGTGTACCTGGGAGTGTTAGAGGTGTGCCTGGGAGTGCCAGGAGGTGCACTTGGGAGTGCCGGGAGGTGCACCTTGGAGTGTCTGAGGTGCACCTGGGAGTGTCTGAGGTGTAGCTGGCAGTGTCTGAGGTGCACCTGGCAGTGTCTGAGGTACGTGGCAGGTCAGCTGCGAACCTGGGAGGTCATGGTGTACCTGGGAGGTCAGATGTGCAACCAGGAGGTCAGAGAATACCTAGATTGTCAGAGGTGTACCTGGGAGGCCGGAGGTGTACCTGGGAGGCCAGAGGTGCACCTGGGAGTGCAGAGGTGTACCTGGGAGGTCAGAGATGTATCTGGGATGCTTGGACGTGTACCTGGGAGGTCAGAGGTGTACCAGGAATGTCAGTGGAGACCTGGAAGTGTCAGAGGTGCACCTGGGAGTGTCAGAGGTGTACCTGGGAGTGTCGAGGTGTCTGGGAGAGTCGGATAATTGCAGAGTGTGAGAAGTGCACCTGGGAGGTCTGTGGTGTACCTGGGAGTGTCTGGGGTGTACCTGGGAGGTCTGAGGTACCCAGGAGGCCATAGGTGCCTGGGAGGCTGAGGTACCGGGAGTGCAAGGGTTGTACCAGGAGGCCAATGAGCACCTGGGAGGTCAGAGGGCACCTGGGAGGTCAGAGGTGTACCAGCAGTGTCAGAGGTGTACCTGGGATTGTCTGAGATGCACCTGGGAATGTAAAAAGTGTACCTGGGAGTGTCGGAGGTGTACCTGGGAGGTCGGAGGTAACCTGGGAGTGACAGAGGTGCACTTGGGAGTGTTAGGAGGTGCACATGGGAGGCCAGCGGTGTACCTGGGAGTGTCTGAGGTGTACCTGAAGTGTGAGGTGTGCCTGGGAGGTCAGAGGTGCACTTGGGAGGTAGGTGCACCTTCGAGTGACTGAGGTGTACCTGGCAGGTGTCTGGAGGTGTACCTGGCAGTGTCAGCGGTGTACCTGGGAGGTCATCGGTGTACCTGGGAGGTTAGACGTGTATCAGGGAGTGACAGAGGAGCACCTAGGAGGCAACAGGGTACCTGGGAGTGTCAGCGTGTACCTGGGAGTATCAGAGATGTACCAGGAGGCTGAGGAATCTAGCAGTGTCAGAGGTTGCCATGGAGTGCAGAGGTGTACCTGGCACTGGCCAGCGGTGTTTCTGGAGGTCACCTGTGCACCTGGGAGGCTAGGAGGTGTATCAGGAGTGACAGAGGAGTACCTAGGAGGCTCAGAGGTGTACCTGAGAGTGTCAGCAGGTGTACCTGGGAGTGTCTGACGTGTACCTGGGAGGTCAGAGGTGTGCCTGGAGCAACCGGAGAGTCAGAGGTGCACCTTTGGAGGTCTGAGGTGCACCTTGGAGTGTCTGTGGTGGTACCTGGCAGTGTCTGAGGTGTACCTGCAGTATCTGAGGTACCTGGCAGGCCAGCGTGTGTACCTGGGAGTGTCATGGTGCACCTAGGAGTTAGGAGGCGGCATCAGGGAGGACAGAGGAGCACTCAGGACTGTCAGAGGTGTACCTGAAAGGCTCAGTGGTGTACCTGGGAGCATCAGAGGTGTACCTGGGAGGTCAGAGGTGTGCCTGAGCATCGGAGGTGTACCTGGGAGTGCCAGGGAGTAACTGGAGGCTGAGGTGTAACTGGAATGTCAGAGTTGTACCAGGAGTGTCAGTGGATTACCTGGGAGTCTCAAAGGTACCTGGAAGTATCGGAGGTGTACTGGCACTGTCAGCGGTGTACCTGGGAGTGTCAGGGTGCACCTGGGAGTGTTAGAGGTGTATCAGGGAGGAAGAGGAGTACCTAGGAGTGCAGAGGTACCTGGGAGGCTCAGAGGTACCTGGGAGTATCGGAGGTGTACCTGGGAGGTCAGAGGGTACCTAGTGTCAGAGGCGCACCTGGGAGGTCAGATGTGTACCTTGAGGCAGAGGTGTACCAGGGAGTTTTAGAGGTGTACCTGGGAGTGTCAGAGGTGTACCTGGGTGGTCAGTGAACAAGGGAGGCAGTGTGGAGCACCTGGGAGGCCAGAGGTGTACCTGGAGGTGGATAAAATGAAGTGGGTCAGAGCGCACCTGGGAGTATCTGGGGTGTACATGGGAGTGTCTCAGGTGTACTGGGAGGTCAGGAGGTGTACCTGGGAGGCTGGGAGGGTACCTTGGTGTGTCAGGGGTGAACCAGGAGTGTCAGTGGAGCACCTGGGAGGTCAGAGGTACCTGGGAGGTCGGAGGTGTACATGGAGTGTCAGAGGTGTAACTGGCAGTGTCAGCAGGTAATGGGAGGCTGGAGGTGTGCCTGGGAGTGCCTGAGGTGTACCTGGATTGTCTGAGGTGTACCTGGAAGTGTTTGAGGTGTACCTGGGAATGTCAGAGAAGAACCAGGAAGTGTCACAGGAGTACCTGGGAGGTGGAGGTACCTGCGAGGTGAGCGGTGTACCTAGAAGTCGAGGCACCAGGGAGTGTCAGGAGGTGTACCTGGGAGGTCTAAGTGTGCACCTGGGAGGTCTGAGGCACCTGAGGCCAGGGGAGAACCAGGAGTGAAAGAGGTACCTGGGAGTGCAGAGCGTGCCTGGGAGTGTCTCAGAGGTGCACTTGGGAGGCCAGAGGTGCACCTTGGAGTGACTGAAGTGCACCTAGGAGGTCTGAGGTGTACCTGGCAGTGTCTGAGGTGCACCTGGTGTCTGAGGTGTACCTGGCAGCGCCAGTGGTGGTACCTGGGAGGTCAGCGGTGCACCTGGGATGTTAGACGTATCAGGGAGTGACAGAGAGTACCTAGGAGGCTCAGAGGTGTACCTGGGAGTGTGAGAAGGCCCTTGGGAGGTCTGGGGTGTAACCTAGGAGTAACAGAGGGTACCTGGGAGGCCAGGGGTGTAACAGGGAATGTCAGTGGAGTACCTGGGAATGCTGGGAGGTACCTGAGAGGCTCAGAGGTGTACCTGGGAGTGTCTGAGGTGCACCTGGAGGTCAGAGGTGCACCTGGGAGGCCGGAGGTGTAACTGGGAGTGTAGATGCACCTGGGAGGTCGGAGTGTACTTGGGAGGCCAGAGGTGCACCTTGAGTGTCTTGAGATGTACCTGGGAGGTCTGAGGTACCTGGCAGTGTCCGAGGTACCTGGTAGTGTCTGAGGTACCTGGCACTGTCAGCGGCCTGGGAGTGTCAGAGGTGCACCTGGGAGTGAGGTGTATCAGGAGCAGTGAGAGTACCTAGGAGTGTCAGAGGGTACCTGGGAGGCGGAGGTGTACCGAGTGTCTGAGGTGCACCTGGGACTCAAGAGGTGTACCTGGGAGTGTTCCTGAGGTGTACCTGGGAGGCGCTGATCAGTACCTGAGTCGCAGAGGAGAATCCAGGAGCGAAAGAGGCACCTGGGAGTGTCAGAGGTGTACCAGGGAGTGTCTGAGGTACTCCAGGAGTGTCAGAGGTGCATGCTGGGGAGGCATTTGGGAGTACAGAGGCACCTGGAGTGTCAGAGGTAATAAAAGGTACCAGGTACCAGAGCCAGATGGAGCACCTGAGTGTCAGAGGTGTACCCAGGAGTTTTAGAAGTGCACCTGGGAGTGTCAGAGGGTACCAGGAGGTCAGGGTGCACCTGGGAGCATCAGGGTACCTGGGAGTGTCACAGGTGTACCTGGGAGGGACAGAGGTGTACCTGGGAGAGCTCAGGAGGTGCACCTGGGAGTGTCAGGTGAACCAGGAGCCAGTGGAGCACCTGGGAGCCGAGGCACCTGGAGTGTCATGCAGGAGCAAACCCGGCAGGTCAGCGGTAACCTGACATGCCGAGGTACACCTGGAGGCCTGAGGCACCCAGAGTGTTGAGGCAACTGGATGCAGAGGTAACCTGAGAGCAGCGCCACCTGGTGTGTCTGACGCACCTGGGAGCAAGAGGCCCCAGAGAGGTGCACTTAGGAGGCAGAGGCACCTGGAGGCATGAGGCACCTGGGAGGTCTGAGGAACCTGGCAGGCCAGTACCTGGCAGTGCAACCACACAACACCAAAACACCCAGAGACAACAGAGGCCAGAGGAATAGGATCTGCCAGAGGTACATTTGACATCTGAGGCACCAAACATGACGCCAGAGGTACCTGGGAGGCCAGAGATGATCTGGATTGTTGGACGTACCTGGAGCAAGAGGTACCAGGGAATGCAGGAGCACCTGAAGTGTCGAGGTGCACCCAGACATGCCTGAGGTACCTGGACTGCCAGAGGTGCACCTGGGAGTGTCCTGAGGTGCACCTGAGGTCTGACTCAGTCACCTGGGAGCGCAGGAGAACACAGGAGGAAAGAGGTGTCTGGAGAGTCAGGGGTGTACCAGGAGTGTCTGAGGTGTACCCAGAGTGTCAGAGGTCACCTGCGGCCTCACAGAGGCACCTGGGAGCACGGAGGAACCTGATGTCAGGTGCACCTGGGGTCAGAAGGCACCTGGAGGCCATGATGTGCACCTTTGAGTGCAGAGGTGCACCCAGGGAGTTTTAGAGGCACCTTGGAGACAGAGGCACCTGGGGCTCAGGGTGAACCAGGGAGGCTGGGTGAGCACCGGAGCAGCGGGCACCTGGAGATGCTACGCGTGCATCAGGGAGCATAAGGAGCAACGAGGCCATAGGTGTACCTGGGAGTGTTAGCGGTCACCTGGGAGGCCAGACGTACCAGGGAGGCCAGAGAATACCTAGCAGGCCAGGGCATGGAGGTCAGAGGTGCACCTACACTGTCACAGTGTCGGGAGGCACGGCACCCGAGGCAGAGGCATCAAGGAGGACAGAGGAGCACCTAGGAGGCCAGAGGAACCTGGGAGGCAGGGAGGTGAAACCTGGGAGATCGGAGGTACCTGGGGTGCAGAGGCACCTGGGAGGCCAGAGGTGTACCTGGAGCAGAGATGCACCTGGGAGGCCAGAGGCATCTGGGAGGCTGGACGGCACCTGGGAGGTCAGAGTAAAAACCTGGCAGTGCCACTGTAACCTGCAGGAGTCCTGTGAGGTGCCTGGGAGCGTCTGAGGGCACCTGGGAGTGTCTGGAGTGTACCTGAGTGCACTGGAGTCTCATGCCACCCAGAGGCCAGGAGGACTTGGGAGGAATGAGGTGTACCTGGGAGCAGAGGTACCCAGGAGTGTCTGAGGTAAACAAACTTGGACTGCCAGATGTACCTGGAGTGTCTGAGGCAACCCTGGAGCATCAGCGTGCACCTGGGGTGCAGGAAAATCTGGGAGGCCAGAGGCAATCCTGGGAGGCCAGAGATGTACCTGGGAGTGTCAGAGGTGTATCTGGGAGCAAGGACGGTACCTGGGGAGTGCCAGGTACCTGGCAGTGTCAAGGTGTACCTGGGAGTGTCAGAGGCCTGGGAGTGTCTGAGGTGTACCTGGGAGTGTCTGAGGTACCTGGGAGTGCCTGAGGGTACCTGGGAGGTCATTGAAGTACTAGAGTGTCACAGGAGTACCTGGGAGTGTACGAGGTGTACCTGGGAGTCTCAGAGGTGTACCTGAGTGTCTGAGGTGCACTGGACTGCAGAGGTCACCTGGAGGCCTGAGGCACCTGAGGTGATCAGTACCTGAGCCGCAGGGAGAACCAGGAGCAAAGAGGTGTACCAAGGAGGCCAGAGGTACCTGGGAGTGCAGTGATGTACCAGGGAGTCTCAGAGGAATACCTAGGAGGCACAGGTGTACCTGGGAGTCTCAGAGGTACCAAGGAGACCGAGGCACACCTGGAGGCCGGAGTAGTACCTGGGAGGCCAGAGGTGCACTTGGGAGTGTCAGAGGTGTACCTGGGAGGTCAGAGGTACCCTTGGAGGCTGATGTACCTGGGAGTATCGAGGTGTACTGGGAATGTCAGAAAAATCTGGGAGGCCACAGGTGTACCTGGGAGGTCAGGAGATGTGTAAATTTGGGAGTGTCAGATATGTATCTGGGAGGTTGGACGTGGCACTGGGAGGTCAGGATGGGCACCAGGAAATCGTCAGTGGAGTAATTTGGGAATGTCAGGAGGTACCTAGGGAGGCCGAGGTGTACCCTGGAGTGCTGGATGTGAACCTGGGAGTGCTCAGAGGTGTGTCTTGGGAGTGTCGGAGGTGTACCTGGGAGTGTGGAGGCGTAACCCTGAAAGGCTCTGCAGGTGTACCTGGGAGGTCGGAGGTGCAACGGCAGGTCAGCGGTGTACCTGAGTGTTAGGAGGTGTACCTGTGAATGCCAGTGGAGCACCTGGGAGTGTCAGCTGTGTACCTGGGAGGCCAGAGGGTACCTTATGAAAGTGTCAGAGGTAAAATTTAGGAGGCTCAGGAGGCACCTGGGAGTGTCGAGGTGTACTCTATGAGTGTGAGGAAGTGTACCTGAGAGTGTCTGGGGTGTACCTGGGAGTGTCTGGGGTACCTGGGAGTGTCTGAGGTGCACCTGGTGAGGCTCAGGAGATGCATCTGGGAGGTTGGACGTGCACCTGGGAGTGTCAGGAGGTACCAGGGAATGCCAGTGGAGAACCTGGGAGTGTCAGAGGTGCACTTGGGAGACTGGAGGTGTGCACCTGGGAGGCTCAGAGGTGCACCTGTGCTGAGGCGCAACCTGAGGCTGACAGTGCAATTTTGGAGGTCAGAGGTGTACCAGGGAGTTTTAGAGGCACCTGGGAGGCCAGAGGTGTAAACCTGGGTGTGTCTCAGGGTGAACAAGGAGGTCAGGGAGTACCTGGGAGGTCAGGAGGGTACCTGGGAGGCCGGAGGTGTACCTTAGTCAGGAGGCACCTGAGCATCTGGGTGTACATGGGAGGTCTCAGGTGCACCTGGGAGGCCAGAGGTACACTGGAGGCCAGAGGTGCACCCAGGCCAGGGGTGAAACCAGGAGGCCAGCGGGAGTACCTGGAGTGTCAGAGGTGTACCTGGGAGGCCAGGCATGGGAGGCCGAGGTGTAACTGGCAGTGCCAGCGGTGTACCTGGGAGGTCAGAGGTGTGCCTGGGAGTGTCTGAGGTGCACCTGGGATTGCCTGAGGCACCTGGAAGTGTTTGGAGGTGTACCTGGGAATGCTGAGAAGAACCAGGAAGTGCCTCAGCAGGAGTACCTGGGAGTGAGAGGTGTACCTGCGAGTGTGAGCAGGTACCTAGAAGCTCTGGAGGTGCACCTAGGGAGGTCAGGAGGTGTACCTGAGTGCTCAAGGTGCACCTGGGAGTGTCTGAGGCACCTGGGAGTGAGATGAAACCAGGAGGGAAGAGGCACCTGGGAGTGTCAGAGCTGTGCCTGAGTGTCAGGAGGTGCACTTGGGAGCGTCAGGAGGTGCACCCGGAGTGACTGGGCGTGACCAGAGGCCCTGAGGTGTACCTGGCAGTGTCTGAGGTACCTGGCAGTGCCTGGAGGTGCACCTGGCAGCGCAGGGTGGTGTACCTGAGGTCAGCGGTGTAACCGGGAGTGTTAGACGTATCAGGGAGTGACAGAGGAGGCACCTAGGAGGTCAGAGGCACCTGGGAGTGTGAGAAGCGTCCCTGGGAGAGTCTGGGTGTACCTAGGGAGGTCAGAGGTGTACCTGGGAGGCTCAGGTGTAACAGGGAATGCTCAGTGAGTACCTGGGAAATGTCCAGAGGTAATACCTGAGAGTGTCAGAGGTGTACCTGGGAGTCTGAGGTGTGCACCTGGGAGGTCAGAGGTGCACCTGGGAGTGTCGGAGGTGTACCTGGGAGGTAAGAAGGCACCCAAGCGAGGAGGTGTACTTGGGAGCTCAGAGGTGCACCTGAGTGTCTGATGTACCTGGGAGTGTCTGAGGTACCTGGCAGTGTCTGGGCACCCAGTGTCTGAGGCCTGGAACTGTCAAAGCGGTGGCACCTGGGAGGCAGCGGTGCACCTGGGAGTGCTTAGAGGCATCAGGAGCAAAAGAGGAGCACCCAGAGGCCAGAGGCAACCTGGGAGGCCAGAGGTGCACCCAGGAGGCCTGAGGTGCACCTGGGACCGTCAGAGGCAACTGGGAGGCCTGAGGTGTACCTGGGAGTGTCTGATCAGTACCGAGTCGCAGTGCAGAACCAGCAGAAAGAGGTGCACCTGGGAGTCAGGCACCAGCGGAGCGCCCTGAGGTAACCTAGGAGTGCCTGAGGCACCTGGGAGGCCGAGGTGTACCCTGAGAGCATCGGAGGCAATGGGAGTGCCAGAGGTGCACCTAAATAGAAGGCACCTGGAGGCTGATGTGCACCTTGGAGGCAGAGGCACCAGGAGTTTAGAGGTGACCTGGAGTGTCGGAGGTGTACCAGGGAGGTCTTAGGGTACCTGGGAGCATCTGGGTACCTGGGAGGTCTCAGGTGTACCTGGGAGTGTGGACAGAGGTACCTGGGAGTGTCAGAGGTGTACCTGGAGGCCAGGGGTGAACCAGGGAGTGTCAGTGGAGTACCTGGGAGGCGTCAGGAGGTGTACCTGGGAGTGTCGGAGGTGTGCATGGAGGTCAGAGGTGTACCTGGCAGGTCAGCGGTGTACCTGGGAGGTCAGAGGTGCACCTGGGAGTGCCTGAGGTGCACCTGGAGGTTTGAGGTACTTGGAGTGTCAGAGGTGTACCTGGGAGGTCAGCTGCACCTGGGTGTGTCTGACGTGCACCTGGGAGGTTAGAGGTGTGCCTGGGAGTGCTCAGAGGTGCACTTGGGAGTGCAGAGGTGCACCTTTGGAGGTGGGCGAGGTGCACCTGGGAGTGTCTGAGGTGTAGCTGGCAGGCTCAAGTGTACCTGGCAGAGTCTGAGGCACGTGGCAGTGTCAGCGGTGTACCTGGGAGGTCAGCGGTGTACCTGGAGTGTCAGAGATGTACCACAGGGAGTGTCAGAGGAATACCTAGGATTGTCAGAGGTGCACCTGGGAGTATCGGAGGTGCAACTGGGAGGTCAGAGATGTATCTGGATTGTTGGACGTGTACCTGGAGTGTCAGAGGTACCAGGGAATGTCAGTGTGGAGTAACTGGAAGGATCAGAGGTACCAGGGAGGCCTGAGGTGGCACCTGGGACTGCAGAGGTGTACCTGGGAGTGTCTGAGGTGTACCTGGGAGGTCTGATCATACCCGGAGTCGCAGGGGAGAACCAGGAGAGGCAACGGCTGGGAGTGTCAGGTGTACCAGGGAGGCCTGAGGTGTACCTAGGAGGCCAGAGGTGTACCTGGGTGTGTCAGAGGTGTACCTGGGAGTACTGAGGTAACCTGGGAGTGTCAGAGGCACCTGGGTGTCAGAAGGTACCTGGGAGTGTCAGATGTACCTTGAGGTCAGAGGTGTACCAGGAGTTTTAGGAGGTGCACCTGGAGGCCATGAGGTACCTGGTGTCAGGGGTGAACCAGGAGGCCAGTGGAGCACCTGGGAGGTCAGTGTAACCTGGGAGGTTACGCGGCATCAGGAGTGATAAGGAGCACCTAGGAGGTCACAGGTACCTGGGAGTAAGCATGGTGCACCTGGGAGTGTCAGAGATGTACCCAGGAGGTCAGAGGAATAACCTAGCAGTGGCTCAGAGGTGTACATGGAGGTCCGAGGTGTACCTGGCACTGTCAATGTGTTTCTGGGAGTGTCACCGGTGCACCTGGGAGGTTAGAGGTGCATCAAGGGAGGACAGAGGAGTACCTAGGAGGTCAGAGGTGTACCTGAGTGTCAGAGGTGTACCTGGGAGATCGGTGGTGTACCTGGGTGTCAGAGGTACCTGGGAGTGTCAGAGGTACCTGGGAGGCTCAGAGATGTACCTGGGAGGCTCAGAGGCATCTGGGAGTGTTGGACGGCACCTGGGAGCGTCGAGGTGTACCTGGCAGTGTCAGCGGTGTACCTGGGAGGCTGAGGTGCGCCTGGGAGTGTCTGAGGTGCACCTGGGAGTGTCTGAGGCACTGGGAGGTCTGAAGGTACCTGGGAGTGTCACTGAAGTACCAGGGAGTGTCAGGGGATACCTGGGAGGTAACGAGGTATCTGGGAGTGGTCAGAGGTGTACCTAGGAGTGTCTGAGGTGTACCTGGGACTGTCAGGAGGTGTACCTGGAGTGTCTGAGGTAAACCTGGGAGCATCGAAGGTGTACCTGGGGTGTCAGAGGTGCACCTGAGGCTGTGAGGTGGCACCTGGGAGTGTCAGAGATGCACCTGGGAGTCAGAGGTGCATCTGGGAGGTTGGATGGCACCTGGGGAGGTCAGAGGTGCACCTGGCAGTGTCAGCGGTGCACCTGGGAGGCCGAGGGTGCCTGGAGTGTCTGAGGTGAATCTGGGAGTGTCTGGAGGTGTACCTGGGAGGTCTGAGGTGTACCTGGGAGGTCACTGAAGCAACTAGGGAGGCCACAGGAGTACCTGGGAGGTAATGAGGTACCTGGGAGTCTCAGAGGTGTCACCTAGGAGTGTCTGGAGGTGTACCTGACTGCAGAGGTGTACCTGGGAGCGTCTGAGGTGTACCTGGGAGTGTGATCAGTACCTGGAGTCGCAGGGGAGAAACGAGTGAAAGAGGCACCAGGAGTGTCTGAGGTGTACCTGGGAGTGTCAGTGATGTACCCAGGAGGTCAGAGGAATACCTAGGGAGGTCACAGGTACTGGGAGGTCAGAGGTGTACCTAGAGTATCGGAGGTATACCTGGGAGTGTCGGAGTAGTACCTGGGAGGTCTAAGAGGCACCGGGAGTGTCAGTGAGGTACCTGGGAGTTCAGAGGTGTACCTTGGAGTGTCAGATGTGTACCTGGGAGCATCGGAGGTGTACCTGGGAATGTCAGAGGTGTACCTGGGAGGTCACAGGTGTACCTGGGAGGCCAGATGTACCTGGGAGTGCCAGAGATGTATCTGGGAGGCTGGACGTGTAACTTGGGAGGCCAGATGTACCAGGGAATGTCAGTGGAGCAATTGGGAATGTCAGGTGTACCTAGGGAGGCAGGTGTACCTTGAGGTCAGATGAACCTGGGAGGTCAGAGGTGCACCTGAGTGTCGGAGGTGCACCTGGGGAGGAGAAGTGTACCTGGGAGTGTCGCAGGTGCACCTGGGAGGTCGGAGGTACCTGGCAGTCAAGGTGTAACCTGGGAGGTCAGAGGTGTACCAGGAATGTCAGTGGAGTACCTGGGAGGTCAAAGGTGTACCTGGGAGGTCAGAGGGGTACCTGCGAGGCTCAGAGGTGTACCTAGGAGTGTCAGAGGTGTACCTGGGAGTGTCGGAGGTGTACTTGCGAGTGTGAAAGTGTGCCCCAGAGTGTCTGGGTGTACCTGGGAGTGTCTGGGTGCACCTGGGAGTGTCTGAGGTGTACCGTGAGGTCAGAGATGTATCTGGGAGTGTTGGACGGTACCTGGGAGTGTCAGAGGTGTACCAGGGAATGTCAGGAGTACCTGGGAGGCCAGAGGTACCTGGGAGGCCAGAGGTGCACCTGGGAGGTCGGAGGTGTAATTTATGGTGTGGAGAAGTGTACCTGGGAGGCCGGTGTTCTGGAGGCCGAGGAGGGTGTACCTGGAGTGTCTGAGTGCACCTGGTGAGTTTGGTACCTGGGAGGCCAGAGGTGTACCTGGGAGGTTAGGGTTGTACCAGGAGTGTCAATGGAGTACCTGGCAGTGTCAGAGATGTACCTGGAGGCTGAGGGGTGTACCTGGGAATGTCAGATGGCACCAGGAGGTCAGTGGATTACCTGAGCTCCAAAGGTGCAACCTGGAAGTATCGGAGGTGTACTGGGAACTGTCAGCGGTGTACCTGGGAGGTCAGGTCACCTGGGAGTGTTAGAGGTGTATCAGGGAGTGAAAGTGAGTGCACCTAGGAGTGTCAGAGGTGTACCTGGGAGGCTGAGTGTACCGGAGCACCGGAGGTGTACCTGGGAGTGTCAGAGGTGTACCTGGGGGTGTCAGAGGCGTACCTGGGAGGTCAGATGTGCACCTTGGAGTGTCAGAGGTACCAGGGAGTTTTAGAGGTGTACCTGGGAGTGTCAGAGGTGTACCTGGGTGTGGCCAGGAACCAGGGAGTGTCAGTGGAGTACCTGAGGCCAGGTGTACCTGGGAGTGTCGGAGGTGTACCTGGGGTGTCAGGAGCGCACCTGGGAGCATCTGGGGTACATGGGAGTGTCTCAGGTACCTGGGAGGTCAGAGGTGTACCTGGGAGGTCAGGAGGTGTACCTGGTGTGACAGGGGTGAACCAGGAGTAAACAGTGGAGCACCCTGGAGGTCAGGAGGTACCTGGGAGTGTCGGAGGCATGGAGTGTCAGAGGTGTAACTGGCAGTGCCAGGTGTACCTGGGAGTGCCAGAGGTGTGCCTGGGAGTGTCTGAGGTGTACCTGGGAGTGTCTGAGGTGTACCTGGAAGTGTTTGAGGTGTACCTGGGAATGTCAGAGAAGAACCAGGAAGGTCACAGGAGCACCTGGGAGTGTGAGGTACCCTGTGAGTGTGAGCGGTGTACCTAGTTTTGAGGTGTACCAGGGAGTGTCAGAGGTGTACCTGGGAGTGTCTTAAGGTGCACCTGGGAGGTCTGAGGCGTACCTGGGAGGCTCAGGGGAGAACCAGGGAGGAAAGAGGTACCTGGGAGTGTCAGAGCTGTGCCTGGGAGTGCCAGAGGCACTTGGGAGGTCAGAGGTTCACCTGGAGTGACTGAAGTGTACCGAGTGTCTGAGGTGTACCTGGCAGTGTCTGAGGTGTACCTGGCAGTGTCTGAGGTGTACCTGGCAGCGCTGGGGTGTACCTGGGAGTGCCGGGCGGTGTACCTGGGAGTGTTAGACGGTATCAGGGAGTGACAGAGGAGTACCTAGGAGGTCAGAGGTGTACCTGGGAGTGTGGAGAGTGTCCTGGGAGTGTCTGGGTGTACCTGAGAGTGTCAGAGGTGTACCTGGGAGGTCAGGTGTAACAGGGAATGTCAGTGAGGTACCTGGGAATGTCAGAGGTGTACCTGAGAGCAGCAGAGGTGGCCGGGAGTGTCTGAGGTGTACCTGGGAGTGTCAGGAGGTGTACCTGGGAGTGTCGGAGGTGTACCTGGGAGTGTAAGGAAGTGTACCTGGGCGTGTCGGAGGTGTACTTGGGAGTGTCAGAGGCACTGGAGTGTCAGAGGTGCACCTTGGAGTGTCTGAGATACCTGGGAGTGTCTGAGGTGTACCCAGTGTGTCTGAGGTGTACCTGGAGTGTCTGAGTGTACCTGGCACTGTCAGGTGTACCTGGGAGTGTCAGCGGTGCACCTGGGAGTGTTAGAGGTGTATCAGGGAGGAAAGAGGAGCACCTAGGGAGGCCAGAGGTGTACCTGGAGTGTCAGAGGTGTACCTAGGAGGTCTGAGGTGTACCTGGACTGCTCAGAGGTGTACCTGGGAGTGTCTGAGGTGTACCTGGGAGTGTCTGATCAGTACTGGGAGTCGCAGGGGAGGAACCAGGGAGTGGAAAGAGAGTGTACCTGGGAGTGTCAGGGGTGTACCAGGGAGTGTCTGAGGTGTACCTGGGAGTGTCAGAGGTGTACCTGGGAGTGTCAGAGGTGTACCTGGGAGTATCGGAGGTGTACCTTGGGTGTCAGAGGTGTACCTGGGGTGTCCAGAAGTGTACCTGGGAGTGTCAGATGTGTACCTTGGAGTGTCAGAGGTGTACCAGGGAGTTTTAGAGGTGTGCCTGGGAGTGTCGGAGGTGTACCAGGGGTGTCTAGGGTGTACCTGGGAGTATCCAGGGTGTACCTGGGAGTGTCTCAGGTGTACCTGGGAGTGACAGAGGTGTACCTGGGGTGTCAGAAGGTGTACTGGGAATGTCAGGGGTGAACCAGGGGTGTCAGTGGGAGTGCAGGAGTGTCAGAGGTGTACCTGGGAGTGTCGGAGGTGTGCATGCAGTGTCAGAGGTGTACCTGGCAGTGTCAGCGGTGTACCTGGGAGTGTCAGAGGTGTACCTGGGAGGTGTGCAGGTGTACCTGGGGTGTTTGAGGTGTACCTGGGAGTGTCAGGAGGTGTACCTGGGCGTGTCGGAGGCAGGGAGTGTCAGAGGTGCACTTGGGGTGTCAGAGGTGCACAGGAGGTGTCTGAGATGTGGGAGTGTCTGAGGTGTACCTGGCAGTGTCTGGGGTGTGCCTGGTAGTGTCTGAGGTGTACCTGGCACTGTCAGTTGTGTACCTGGGGTGTCAGCGGTGCACCTGGGGAGTGTTAGGGGGTGTATCAGGGGTGAAGAGGGAGTACCTAGGGTGTCAGAGGTGTACCTGGGAGTGTCAGAGGTGTACCCTGGAGTGTCTGAGGTGTACCTGGGACTGTCAGAGGTGTACCTGGGAGTGTCTGAGGTAGTGCCGCAGGGTGTCTGATCAGTACCTGGGAGTTGCAGGGAGAACCAGGGAGTGAAAGTGTGCCTGGGAGTGTCAGGGGTGTACCAGGGAGTGTCTGAGGTGTACCTAGGGTCAGAGGTGTACCTGGAGGTGTCAGAGGTGTGCCTGGGTATCGGAGGTGTACCTGGGGTGTCAGAGGTGTACCTGGGGGTGTCAGAAGTGTACCTGGGGTGTCAGATGTGTACCTTGGGTGTCAGAGGTGTACCAGGAGTTTTAGGGTGTACCTGGGAGTGTCGGAGGTGTGCCAGGGTGTCTAGGGTGTACCTGGGAGTATCTGGGGTGTACCTGGGAGTGTCTCAGGTGTACCTGGGGTGACAGAGGTGTACTGGGAGTGTCAGAGGTGTACCTGGGAATGTCAGGGGTGAACCAGGGAGTGTCAGTGGGTACCTGGGAGTGTCAGAGGTGTACCTGGGGTGTCGGAGGTGTGCATGCAGTGTCAGAGGTGTACCTGGCAGTGTCAGCGGTGTACCTGGGAGTGTCAGAGGTGTACCTGGGAGTGTCTGGTGTACCTGGGGTGTTTGGGGTGTACTTGGGGTGTCAGAGGTGTACCTGGGAGTGTCAGTGCCCAGGTGTGTTGCTGGCACACAGGTGTGTCTGACGTGTACCTACAAGTGTTAGAGTGTGCCTGGGGTGTCAGAGGTGCACTTGGGAGTGTCAGAGGTGCCTTGGGTGTCTGAGGTGTGCCTGGTGTCTGGTGTAGCTGACAGTGTCTGGGGTGTACTGGCAGTGTCTGAGATGTGCGTGGCATTGTCCAGCGGTGTGTACCTGGGGTGTCAGCGGTGTGCACAGACAAGAGATGTACCAGGGTGTCAGAGAATACCTAAGTTGTCAGGGTGGCCATGGGAATTATCGAGTGCCTGAAATTAATCAAGGGTGTACCTAGAATTAGTCAGAGGTGTACCTGGGAGTGTCAGAGATATCTGGAAGTTGTTGGACGTGTGCCTGGGGTGTCAGAGGTGTACCAGGGAATGTCAGTGGAGTGCCTGGAGTGTCAGGGTGTGCCTGGGGTGTCAGAGGTGTGCCTGGGAGTGGTCAGAGGCCTGGGAGGGTGGAGGTGTGCAGGTGTGAGGGTGTGCCTGGGTGTCTGCGGTGTGCCACCAGGGAGTGTCTGGGGTGTGCCTGGGGTGCAGGGGTGTGCCTGGTGAGAGTGTCATGGGTGAACCTGGAACATGGAGGTGTGCCTGGGGTGTCAGAGGTGTGCCTGTTGAGTGTCAGAGGTGTGCCTGGGATTATCTGAGATGCACCTGGGGCCAAGATGCCTGGGGTGTCAGGTGTACCTGGGGAGTGTCAGGAGGTGGCCTGGGAGTGAGCAGAAGAGGTGTACTTGGGGTGGTGAGGCATTACATGGGAGGTGTCAGCGGTGTGCCTGGGAGTGTCTGGAGGTGTGTACCCTGGGGTGTCAGCGGTGCACTTGGGAGTGTTAGAGGTGTATTGGGGATTGAGGAGTACCTGGGAGTGTCAGGTGTGCCTGGGGTGTCAGAGGGTGTGCCTAGGAGTGTCTGAGTGTACCTGGGACTGTCAGAGGTGTGCCTGGGGTGTCTGGAGTGTGCCTGGGGTGTCTGATCGGTACCTGGGAGTCGCAGGGGAGGTCAGGGGTGAAAGGGGTGTGCCTGGGGTGTCAGAGGTGTGCCAGGGTGTCTGGGGTGTTCCTGGGAGTGTCAGGTGTGCCTGGAGTGTGAGAGTGTGCCTGGGTGTCTGGGGTGTACCTGGGGTGTCTGGGTGTGCCTGGGGTGTCTGAGGTGTGCCTGGTGAGTGTCAGAGGTGTACCTGGGGTGTCAGGAGGTGTGCCTGGGGTGTTGGGGTTGTACCAGGGAGTGTCAGTGGTGTGCCTGGGAGTGTCAGGTGTGCCTAGGAGTGTCAGAGGTGTGCCTGGGGTGTCAGGGTGTGCAATGGGAGGTGTGCCTGGGGTGTCAGAGTGTGCACCTGGGGTGTCAGAGGTGTGCCTGGGGAGTGTCAGTGATGTGCAGGGGTGTCAGGGGTGTATCTGGAGTGTTGGACGTGTACCTGGGAGTGTCAGGATGTGTGCCTGGGAGTGTCAGTGGTGTGCCTGGGGTGTCAGTGGTGTGCTGGGGAGTGTCAGAGGTGTGCCTGGGGTGTCTGAGGTGTGCCTGGGGTGTCTGGGGTGTAGGTGTGTGGAGTGTCAGGAGTGTCTGGGGTGCCTGAGGTGTGCAGGGGTGTGCCTGGGGTGTCAGGGATGTGCCTAGGGTGTCGGGGTGTGTGGGCTGTCAGAGGTGTGTCACTGAGGTGTGCCTGGTGTGTGATCAGTGCCTGGGGAGTCATGAGGGAGAACCAGGGGTGAAAGGGGTGTACCAGGGGTGTCTGGGGTGTGTATAGGTGTCAGTGATGTGCCAGGGTGTCAGAGGAATACCTAGGAGTGTCTGGGTGTGCCTGGGGTGTCAGGGGTGTGCAGGAGTATCAGGTATGCCTGGGAGTGTCGGAGTAGTGCCAGTGTCAGAGGTGTGCTTGGGAGTGTCAGAGGGGTGTGCCTGGGGTGTCAGCGGTGTGCCTGGGGTATCGGAGGTGTGCCTGGGGAATGTCAGGGTGTGCCTGGTGTCACAGGTGTTCCTGGGGTGTCAGAGATGTACCTGGGGTGTCAGAGTGTGTCTGGGAGTGTTGGACGTGTGCCTGGGGTGTCGATGTGTGCCAGGGAATGTCAGTGGAGTGTGGAGTGTCAGGGGTTGTACCTGGGGGTGTCAGGGTGTACCTTGGAGTGTCAGATGTGTGCCTGGGGTGTCAGAGGTGTGCCTGGGGAGTGTCGGGTGTGCCTGGGGAGTGTGAGAGTGTGCCTGGGAGTGTCGCAGGTGTGCCTGGGGTGTCGGAGGTGTACCTGGCAGTGTCAGGGTGTACCTGGGGTGTCAGAGGTGTACCAGGATGTCAGTGGAGTACCTGGGGAGTGTGAAGGTGTGGCCTGGGGTGTCAGAGGGGTACCTGCAGAGTGTCAGAGGTGTACCTGGGGAGTGTCAGAGGTGTATCTGGGAGTGTCGGAGGTGTACTTGCGAGTGTGAGAGGTGCCTGAGAAGTGTCTGGGGTGTGCCTGGGTGTCTGGGGTGTGCCTGGGGTGTCTGGGGTGTGCCTGGTGGGGTGTGAGAGATGTATCTGGGGTGTTGGACGTGTACCTGGGGTGTCAGAGGGGTGTGGGAATGTCAGTGGGTGCCTGGGGAGTGTCAGAGTGTGCCTGGGAGTGTCAGGTGTGCCTGGGGAGTGTCAGGTGTACTTGGAAGTGTGAGAGTGTGCCTGGGAGTGTCTGGGGTGGCCTACCAAGTGTCAGGGTGTGCCTGGGGAGTGTCTGAGGGTGTGCCTGGTAGTGTCATAGGGTGTGCCTGGGTGTCAGGGGTGTGCCTGGGTGTTGGGGTTGTACCAGGGGTGTCAGTGGTGCCTGGCAGTGTCAGAGATGTGCCTGGAGTGTCAGGGGTGTACCTGGGAGTGTCAGAGGTGTGCCTGTTAGTGTCAGAGGTGTGCCTAGAGTGTCTGAGGTGTGCACCTGGGAGTGTCAGAGTGTGACTGGGTGTCTGAGGTGTGTGCCTGGGGAGTGTCTGATCAGTGCCTGGGAGTCGCAGGGGAGAGCCAGGGGAGTGAAAGGAGTACCTGGGGTGTCAGGTGTACCAGGGTGTCAGAGGTGTTCCTGGGAGAGTCAGGGTGTGCTTGGGAGTGTGAAGTGTGCCTGGGGAGTGTCTGGGGTGTGCCTGGAGTGTCTGGGGTGTGCCTGGGGATGTCTGAGGTGTGTGCGTGAGTGTCATGGGTGTGCCTGGGGTGTCAGAGTGTGCCTGGGGAGTGTGGGGTTGGTACCTGGGAGTGTCAGTGGTGTGCCAGGGAGTGTCAGAGAATACCTGGGAGTGTCTGGGTGTGCCTGGGGAGTGTCAGAGGTGTGCCTGGGAGTATCGGAGGTGTACACAGGGGTGTCAGGGAGTGTGCCTGGGAGTGTCAGATGTGTGCCTGGGAGTGTCAGAGTGTGTGCCTGGGGAGTGTCAGAGGTGTGTACCTGGGTGTTGGAGGTGTGCCTGGGAGTGTCAGAGGTGTGCCTGGCAGTGTCATGTGTGTGCCTGGGGTGTCAGTGGTGTGCCTGGGATTGTCTGAGGTGGCCTGGGGTGTCTGAGGGTGTGCCTGGGGGTGTCTGAGGTGTGCCTGGGGTGTCACTGGAGTGCCAGGGGTGTCACAGGGTGCAGGGGTGTGCAGTGTGCCTGGGGTGTCAGAGGTGTGCCTAGGGTGTCTGGGGTGTGCCTGGGACTGTCAGAGGTGTGCCTGGGGTGTCTGAGGTGTGCCTGGGAGTGTGTGATCAGTGCCTGGGGTCATGAGGGAGAACCAGGGGTGAAGGTGTGCCAGGGTGTCTGGGGGTGTGCCTGGGGTGTCAGTGATGTGCCAGGGAGTGTCAGAGAATACCTAGAGTGTCTGGGTGGCCTGGGGTGTCAGAGGTGTGCCTAGGGTATGGAGGTATGCCTGGGCGTGTCAGGTGAGTACTGCAGAGTGTCTGGGGTGTGTGCTTGGGAGTGTCAGAGGTGTGCCTGGGGAGTGTCAGCGGTGTGCCTGGGAGTATCAGTGTGCCTGGGAGTGTCAGAGGGTGTGCCTGGGAGTGTCTGGAGTGTGCCTGGGGTGTCAGAGATGTGCCTGGGGAGTGTCAGAGAGTGTATCTGGGAGTGTTGGACGTGTGCCTGGGGGTGTCAGATGTGTGCCAGGAATGTCAGTGGAGCAGAATGTCAGAGGTGTACCTGGGGTGTCAGAGGTGTACCTGGAGTGTCAGATGTGTGCCTGGGAGTGTCAGAGGTGTGGCTGGGAGTGTGTCGGAGGTGTGCCTGGGGTGTGAGAGTGTGCCTGGGAGTGTCACAGGTGTGCCTGGGAGTGTCGGAGGTGTGCCTGGCAGTGTCAGCGGTGTGCCTGGGGAGTGTCAGAGGTGTACCAGGGAATGTCAGTGGAGTGCCTGGGGTGTGAAAGGTGTGCCTGGGGTGTCAGAGGTGTACCTGCAGTGTCAGAGGTGTGCCTGGGAGTGTCAGAGGTGTCTCTGGGGTGTCGAGGTGTGCTTGCAGTGTGAAGTGTACTGAGAGTGTCTGGGGTGTGCAGGGTGTCTGGGGTGTCTGGGGAGTGTCTGAGGTGTGCCTGGTGGAGTGTGAGAGATGTGTCTGGAGTGTTGGACGTGTGCAGTGTCAGGGTGTAAGGGAATGTCAGTGGAGTACCTGGGAGTGTCAGAGGTGTGCCTGGGAGTGTCAGAGGTGTGCCTGGGGTGTCAGGAGGTGTGCTTGCAGTGTGAGGTGTGCCTGGGGAGTGTCTGGGGTGTGCCTGGGGAGTGTCAGGGGTGTGCCTGGGGTGTCTGGTGTGCCTGGTGAGTGTCATGGGTGTGCCTGGGTGTCAGAGGTGTGCCTGGGAGTGTTGGGGGTTGTGCCAGGGGTGTCAATGGAGTGCCTGGCAGTGTCAGAGATGTGCCTGGGAGTGTCAGAGGTGTGCCTGGGGAGTGTCAGGTGTACCTGTTAGTGTCAGAGGTGTGCCTAGGGTGTCTGGGGTGGCCTGGGACTGTCAGAGTGTACCTGGGAGTGTCTGGGGTGTGCCTGGGAGTGTCTGATCAGGAGACACAGAGTCTGAGGGGTCCAGAGTGAAGGAGGTGTACTGGGGTGTCAGAGGTGTGCCAGGGAGTGTCTGAGGTGTGCCCTGGGAGTGTCAGTGATGTGCCAGGGGAGTGTCAGAGGAAGAGTGTCTGGGTGGCCTGGGGTGTCAGAGGTGTGCAGGAGTATCGGAGGTATGCCTGGGAGTGTCAGGTAGTGCCTGGGGAGTGTCAGGGGTGTGCTTGGGGTGTCAGAGGTGTGCCTGGGAGTGTCAGCGGTGTGACCTGGGAGTATCGGAGGTGGCCTGGGGAGTGTCAGAGGTGTCCCTGAAGTGTCAGAGGTGTACCTGGAGTGTCAGAGATGTACCTGGGAGTGTCAGAGATGTATCTGGGAGTTTGGGCGTGTACCTGGAGTGTCAGATGTGTGCCAGGGAATGTCAGTGGAGTAGCAGGAGTGTCAGGGTGTGCCTGGGAGTGTGAGGTGTGCCTTGGGTGTCAGATGTGTGCCTGGGGTGTCAAGTGTGCCTGGGGTGTCTCGGGTTGTGCCTGGGGAGTGAGAAGTGTGCCTGGGGTGTCACGGTGTGCCTGGGTGTCAGATGTGCCTGGGAGTGTCAGAGGTGTACCAGGGGTGTCAGAGGTGTGCCTGGGGTGTCGGGTGTTGCCTGGGGTGTCTGGGGTGTGCCTGGGGAGTGTCTGGGGTGTGCCTGGAGTGTCTCAGGTGTGCCTGGGGAGTGTCAGAGGTGTGCCTGGTGTCAGAACTGTGCCTGGGAGTGTTAGAGGTGCACTTGGGTGTCAGGGTGCACCTTGGGTGTCTGAGGTGTGCCTGGGGTGTCTGGGGTGTACCTGGCAGTGTCTGGGGTGTGCCTGGCAGTGTCTGGGGTGTGCCTGGGGTGTCGGAGGTGTGCCTGGGAGTGACAGAGGTGTGCAGGAGTGTTGGGGTGTACATGGGGTGTCATCGGTGTGCCTGGGGTGTCTGAGGTGTGCAAGGTGTCAGAGGTGTGCTTGGCAGTGTCAGCGGTGTACCTGGGGAGTGTCAGCGGTGTGCCTGGGGAGTGGACGTGTATCAGGGGTGACAGAGGTACCTGGGTGTCAGAGGTGTGCCTGGGAGTGTCAGCGGTGTGCCTGGGAGTGTCAGAGATGTGCAGGAGTGTCAGAGAATGCCAGCAGTGTCAGAGTGTACATGGGGTGTCAGAGGTGTACCTGGCTGTCAGCGGTGTTTCTGGGAGTGTCACCGGTGCCTGGGGAGTGTTAGAGGTGTATCAGGGAGTGACAGAGGGTACCTAGGGTGTCAGAGGGTGGACCTGGGTGTCTGAGAGGTGTGCCTGGGGTATCGGGAGGTGTGCCTGGGGTGTCAGGGTGGACTGCTGGGAGTGTCAGAGGTGTACCTGGGGTGTCAGAGATGTGCCTGGGAATTTCAGAGTGTATCTGGGGTGTTGGACGTGTGCCTGGGGTGTCAGGTGTGCCTGGCAGTGTCAGCGGTGTGCCTGGAGTGTCAGTGGTGTGCCTGGGGTGTCTGGTGGCCTGGGGTGTGTCTGGTGTGCCTGGGAGTGTCTGAGGTGTGCTGGAGTGTCACTGGAGTGCCAGAGTCTGGAGTGCCTGGGTGTGTGCAGTGTGCCTGGGGTGTCAGTGTGCCTAGGGAGTGGCAGGGTGTGCCTGGGACTGTCAGAGGTGTGCCTGGGGTGTCTGAGGTGTGCCTGGAGTGTGTGATCAGTGCCTGGGGTCGCAGGAGAGACCAGAGTGAAAGTGTGCCAGGGAGTGTCTGAGGTGTGCCTGGGAGTGTCAGTGATGTGCCAGGGGAGTGTCAGAGGAATGCCTAGGAGTGTCAGGTGTGTCAGGGAGTGTCAGAGGTGTGCCTAGGGTATCAGGAAGATGCCTGGGCGTGTCAGGTAGTGCCTGGGAGTGTCAGAGGTGTGCAGGAGTGTCAGAGGTGTGCCTGGGAGTGTCAGCGGTGTGCCTGGGGTATCGGAGGTGTGCCTGGGAATGTCAGAGGTGTGCCTGGGAGTGTCACAGGTGTGCCTGGGGTGTCAGAGATGTGCCTGAGTGTCAGAGATGTATCTGGGAGTGTTGGACGTGTGCCTGGGGGTGTCAGATGTGTACCAGGGAATGTCAGTGGAGTACTTAGGAATGTCAGGGTGTGCCTGGGGTGTCAGAGGTGTGCCTTGGGTGTCAGATGTGTGCCTGGGGGTGTCAGAGGTGTGCCTGGGGAGTGTCGGAGGTGTGCCTGGGAGTGTGAGAAGTGGTGCCTGGGGAGTGTCGCAGGTGTGCCTGGGGAGTGTCGGGAGGTGTGCCTGGCAGTGTCAGGCGGTGTGCCTGGGGTGTCAGAGGTGTGCAGGGAATGTCAGTGGGTACCTGGGGAGTGTCAAAGGTGTGCCTGGGGTGTCAGAGGGGTGCCTGCAGTGTCAGAGGTGTACCTGGGAGTGTCAGGGTGTATCTGGGAGTGTCAGGTGTGCTTGCAGTGTGGGGGGGTGTGCCTGAGGTGTCTGGGGTGCAGGGGTGTCTGGGGTGTGCCTGGGGTGTCTGAGGTGTGCCTGGTGAGTGTGAGAGATGTGTATCTGGGAGTGTTGGACGTGTGCCTAGTGTCAGAGGTGTAGGGAATGTCAGTGGAGTACCTGGGAGTGTCAGAGGTGTACCTGGGAGTGTCGGAGGTGTGCTTGCAGTGTGAGAGTGTTCCTGGGAGTGTCTGGGGTGCAAGTGTCAGAGGTGTGCGCGAGTGTCTGAGGTGTGCCTGGTGAGTGTGTGCCTGGGGGTGTCAGAGGTGTGCCTGGGGTGTTGGGGTTGTACCAGGGGTGTCGTGGGTGCCTGGCAGTGTCAGAGATGTGCCTGGGGTGTCAGAGGTGTGCCTGGGGAGTGTGCGGGTGTGCCTGGGGTGTCTGTCAGTGCCTGGGGTCGCAGGGGGAGAACCAGGGGGTGAAAGAGGTGTGCCTGGGGTGTCAGGGTGTGCCAGGGAGTGTCTGGGGTGTGCCTGGGGAGTGTCAGTGATGTGCCAGGGGTGTCAGAGGAATACTAGGAGTGCTGCAGGTGTGCCTGGGAGTGTCAGAGGTGTGCCTAGGGTATCGGAGTTATGCCTGGGAGTGTCAGGAAGTGGTACCTGGGAGTGTCAGAGGTGTGCTTGGGGTGTCAGAGGTGTGCCTGGGAGTGTCAGCGGTGTGCCTGGGAGTATCGGAGGTGTACCTGGGGGTGTCAGAGGTGTGCCTGGGAGTGTCAGAGGTGTGCCTGGTGTCAGAGATGTGCCTGGGAGTGTCAGAGATGTATCTGGGAGTGTTGGACGTGTGCCTGGGGTGTCAGATGTGTGCCAGGGAATGTCAGTGGAGTGCTTGGGGAGTGTCAGAGGTGTGCCTGGGGAGTGTCAGGGTGTGCCTTGGGTGTCAGATGTGTGCCTGGGAGTGTCAGAGGTGTGCCGAGTGTCGGGTTGTACCTGGGGTGTGAAGTGTGCCTGGGTGTCTGGGACGGGGAGCCTCAGATGTAGGTGTCAGAGGTGTACCAGGGGTGTCAGAGGTGTGCCTGGGAGTGTCAGGTGTGCAGGTGTCTGGGGTGTGCCTGGGGTATCTGGGGTGTGCTGGGGAGTGTCTCAGGTGTGCCTGGGGAGTGTCAGAGGTGTGCCTGGAGTGTCAGAACTGTGCCTGGGTGTTGGGGGGTGCACTTGGGAGTGTCAGGGTGCACCTGGGTGTCTGAGGTGTGTGCCTGGGGGTGTGCGGTTGTGCCTGGCAGTGTCTGGTGTGCCTGGCAGTGTCTGGGGTGTACCTGGCACTGTCAGCAGTGTACCTGGGGTCATGGCTGCCTGGGGTGTGTGGTGTATCAGGGAGTGAAAGGGGTACCTGGGGAGTGTCAGGTGTGCCTGGGAGTGTCAGAGGTGTACCTGGGGGTATCGGAGGTGTGCCTGGGGAGTGTCAGAGGTGTACCTGGGGTGTCAAGGCGTGCCTGGGGTGTCAGATGTGTGCCTTGGGTGTCGGTGCCAGGGGTTTAGGGTGTGCCTGGGAGTGTCGGAGGTGTGCCTGGGGTGTCTGGGGTGTACCTGGGAGTATCTGGGGTGTGCATGGGAGTGTCTCAGGTGTGCCTGGGAGTGTCAGGGTGTGCCTGGAGTGTCAGAGTTGTGCCTGGGTGTGTCAGGGGTGAACCAGGGAGTATCAGTGGAGTACCTGGGAGGTGTCAGGTGTGCCTGGGAGTGTCAGGAGAGTGTGCATCAGAGGTGTAACTGGCAGTGTCAGCGGTGTGCCTGGGAGTGTCAGAGGTGTGCCTGGGGAGTGTCTGAGGGTGTGCCTGGGAGTGTCTGGGGTGTGCCTGGAAGTGTTTGGGTGTGCCTGGGAATGTCAGAGAAGTGCCAGGAGGTGTCACAGGGTACCTGGGGAGTGTGGGGTGTGCCTGCAGTGTGAGCGGTGTGCCTAGAGTTTCTGAGGGGTGTACCAGGGGTGTCAGAGGTGTGCCTGGGGTGTCTAGGGTGTGCCTGGGGTGTGCTGGGGCGTGCCTGGGGTGTCAGGGGAGAACCAGGGGATTGAAGGGGTGTGCCTGGGAGTGTCAGGCTATGCCTGGGGTGTCAGAGGTGCACTGGGGGTGTCAGAGGTGCACCTTGGGTGACTGAAGTGTGCCTAGGAGTGTCTGGGGTGTGCCTGGCAGTGTCTGGGGTGTGCCTGGGGTCAGTGTGCCTGGCGTGTGTGCCTGGAGTGTCAGCGGTGTGCCTGGGGTGTTGGACGTGTATCAGGGGTGACAGAGGGTGCCTGGGAGTGTCAGGGTGTACCTGGTGTGAGGTGCCTGTGAGTGTCAGGGGAGAACCAGGGTGAAGAGGTGTGCCTGGGTGTCAGGCTATGCCTGGAGTGTCAGAGGTGCACTTGGGGTGTCAGAGTGCACCTTGGGTGACTGAAGTGTGCCTAGGAGTGTCTGGGGTGTGCCTGGCAGTGTCTGAGTGTGCCTGGCAGTGTCTGAGGTGTGCCTGGGCGTCAGCGGTGTGCCTGGGGGTGTCAGCGGTGTGCCTGGGGAGTGTTAGGCGTGTCAGGGGTGACAGAGGAGTACCTAGGGTGTCAGAGGTGTGCCTGGGAGTGTGAGAAGTGTGCCTGGGAGTGTCTGGGGTGTACCTGGGGTGTCAGAGGTGTGCCTGGGGTGTCAGGTGTAACAGGGAATGTCAGTGAGTACCTAGGAATGTCAGAGGTGTGCCTGGGAGTGTCAGATGTGTGCCTGGGTTGTCTGAGGGTGTGCCTGGGGTGTCAGAGGTGTGCCTGGGGAGTGTCGGAGGTGTGCCTTGGAGTGTGAGAAGTGTGCCTGGGCGTGTCGGAGGTGTGCTTGGGGAGTGTCAGAGGTGCACTTGGGGAGTGTCAGAGGTGCCTTGGGTGTCTGAGGGTGTGCCTGGGGTGTCTGGTGCCTGGGTGTCTGAGGTGTGCCTGGTGTGTCTGGTGTGCCTGCATGTCAGCGGTGTTGGTTTCAGGGTTGCACCTGGGGTATAGAGGTGTATCAGGGGAGTGAAAGGAGTGCAGGTGTCAGAGTGTGCCTGGGAGTGTCAGAGGTGTGCCTGGGTGTCTGAGGTGGCCTGGGACTGTCAGAGGTGTGCCTGGGGAGTGTCTGAGGTGTGCCTGGGAGTGTCTGATCAGTGCCTGGGAGTGTCAGGGTGTGCCTGGAGTGTCAGATGTGCCTGGGGTGTCAGAGGGTGTGCCAGGGGTGTCAGAGGTGTGCCTGGGGTGTCGGAGGTGGCCCTGGGAGTATCTGGGGTGGACCTGGGGTATCTGGGGTGTGCCTGGGGTGTCTCAGGTGTGCCTGGGGTGTAAGTGTGCCTGGGGTGTCAGAGCTGTGCTGGGGTGTTGAGGTGCTTGGGGTGTCAGAGGTGCACCTTGGGTGTCTGGGTGTGCCTGGGAGTGTCTGAGGTGTGCCTGGGTGTCTGGGGTGTGGCAGTGTCTGGGGTGTGCCTGGCACTGTCAGCGGTGTGCCTGGGGAGTGTCAGCTGTGCACCTGGGGAGTGTGGCAGTGTATCAGGGGATGAAAGAGGAGTACCTGGGGTGTCAGAGGTGTGCCTGGGGAGTGTCAGGGTGTACCTGGGGTGTCAGGTGTGCCTGGGAGTGTCAGAGGTGTGCCTGGGGGTGTCAGAGGCGTGCTGGGGTGTCAGATGTGTGGCCTTGGAGTGTCAGGGTTTGGGGGGTTTTGAGGTGTGCCTGGGATTGTCGGGGTGTGCCTGGGGTGTCTGGGGTGTGCCTGGGGTTCTGGGGTGCATGGGAGTGTCTGAGGTGTGCCTGGGAGTGTCAGAGGTGTGCCTGGGTGTGTCAGGGGTGAACCAGGAGTATCAGTGGAGTACCGAGTGTCAGAGGTGTACCTGGGAGTGTGGAGGTGTACATGGGTGTCAGAGGTGTAACTGGCAGTGTGCAGGTGTACCTCAGTGTCAGAGGTGTGCCTGGGGTGTCTGGAGGTGTACCTGGGAGTGTCTGAGGTGTACCTGGAAGTGTTTGAGGTGTACCTGGGAATGTCAGAGAAGTACCAGGAAGTGTCACAGGCGTACCTGGGAGTGTGAGAGGTGTACCTGCGAGTGTGAGCGATGTACCTAGGAAGTTTCTGGAGGTGTACCAGGAGGTCAGAGGTGTACCTGGGAGTGTCTAAGTGCCTGGGAGTGTCTGAGGCGTACCTGGGAGTGTCAGGGGAGAACCAGGAGTGAAAGAGGTACCTGGGAGTGTCAGAGCTATGCCTGGGAGGTCAGAGGTGTACCTGGGAGTGTCTAAGGTGTACCTGGGAGTGTCTGAGGCGTACCTGGGAGTGTCGGGGGAGAACCAGGAGGAAAGAGGTGTACCTGGAGTGTCAGAGCTATGCCTGGGAGTGTCAGAGGTGCACTGAGTCAGAGGTGCACCTGGAGTGACTGAAGTGTGACCTAGGAGTGTCTGAGGTGTACCTGGCAGTGTCTGGAGGTGTACCTGGCAGTGTCTGAGGTGTACCTGGCAGGGCGAAGTGTACCTGGGAGTGTCAGCGGTGTACCTGGGAGTGTTAGATCGTATCAGGGAGTGACAGAGGAGTACCCAGGAGTGTCAGAGGTGTACCTGGGAGGTGTGAGAAGTGTACCTGGGAGGTCAGGAGAAACCAGGGAGGAAAGAGGTGTACCTGGGAGTGTCAGAGCTTGCCTGGGAGGTCAGAGGTGCACTTGGGAGTGTCAGAGGTGCACCCAGGGAGTGACTGAAGTGCACGGAGTGTCTGAGGTGTACCTGGCGTCTGAGGTGTACCTGGCAGTGTCTGAGGTGTACCTGGCAGCGTCAGTGGTGTACCTGGGAGGTCAGCGGTGTACCTGGGAGTGTTAGGACGTGTATCAGGGAGTGACAGAGAGTACCTAGGAGTGTCAGGAGGTGTACCTGGGAGTGTGAGAATGTACCTGGGAGTGTCTGGGTGTACCTGGGAGTGTCAGGTGTACCTGGGAGTGTCAGGGTGTAACAGGGAATGTCAGTGAGTACCTGGGAATGTCAGAGGTGTACCTGGGAGGCAGATGTGTACCTGGGAGTGTCTGAGGTGTACCTGGGAGTGTCAGAGGTGTACCTGGGAGTGTCGGAGGTGTACCTTGAGGTGTAAGAAGTGTACCTGGGCGTGTCGAGGTGTACTTGGGAGTGTCAGAGGTGCACTTGAGTGTCAGAGGTGCACCTTGGAGTGTCTGAGGTACCTGGGAGTGTCTGAGGTGTACCTGGCAGTGTCTGAGGTGTACCTGGTAGTGTCTGAGGTAACTTGGCACTGTCAGCGGTGTACCTGGGAGTGTCAGCGGTGCACCTGGGAGTGTTAGAGGTGTATCAGGGAGTGAAAGAGGAGTACCTTGGAGTGTCAGAGGTGTACCTGGGAGTGTCAGGAGGTGTACCTAGGAGGCTGAGGTGTACCTGGGACTGTCAGAGGTGTACCTGGGAGTGTCTGAGGTGTACCTGGGAGTGTCTGATCAGTACCTGGGAGTGTCGCAGGTGTACCTGGGAGGTCAGATGTGCACCTGGGAGTGTCAGAGGTGTACCAGGGAGTGTCAGAGGTGTACCTGGGAGTGTCGGAGGTGTACCTGGGAGTATCTGGGGTGTACCTGGGAGTATCTGGGTGTACCTGGGAGTGTCTCAGGTACCTGGGAGTGTCAGAGGTGTACCTGGGAGTGTCAGAACTGTGCCTGGGAGTGTTAGAGGTGCACTTGGGAGTGTCAGAGGCACCTGAGTGTCTGAGGTGTACCTGGGAGTGTCTGAGGTGTACCTGGCAGTGTCTGAGGTGTACCTGGCAGTGTCTGAGGTGTACCTGGCACTGTCAGCGGTGTACCTGGGAGTGGTGTGCCTGGGGTGTCGCTGTGCTGCCTGGGGAGTGTTAACAGTGTATCAGGGAGTGAAAGAGGAGTACCTAGGGTGTCAGAGGTGTACCTGGGAGTGTCAGGGTGTACCTGGGGAGTATCGGGAGGTGTACCTAAGTGTCAGAGAGTGTGCCTGGGGGTGTGGGGAGGCGTGCCTGGGGAGTGTCAGATGTGTACCTTGGGTGTCAGAGGTGTACCAGGGAGTTTTGAGGGTGTGCCTGGGGAGTGTCAGTGTGCCTGGGGTGTCTGGGGTGTGCCTGGGAGTATCTGGGGTGTACATGGGGTGTCTCAGGTGAGCCTGGGGAAGTGTCAGAGGTGTGCCTGGGTGTCAGAGGTGTGCCTGGGTGTGTCAGGGGTGGGCAGGAATATGGTGGTACCTGGGGTGTGGGGTGGCACCTGGGAGTGTCAGAGTGTGCCTGGGGAGTGTCAGAGGTGTTCCTGGGAGTGTCGGAGGTGCTTGCAGAATGGTGGCCACTGGGTGTCTGGGAGGGTGTGCCTGGGGTGTCTGGGGGGTGTGTGCCTGGGGTGTCTGGGGTGTGCCTGGTGGGTGTCATGGGTGTGCGCAGGGTGTCAGAGGGTGTGCCTGGGTGTTGGGGACTGTACCAGGGGTGTCAATGGAGTGCCTGGGGTGTCAGAGATGTGCCTGGGAGTGTCAGAGGTGTGCCTGGGGAGTGTCCAGGGTGGCACCTGGCAGTGTCATGGTGTGCCTGGGGAGTGTCAGAGGTGTGCCTGGGGAGTGTCAGAGGGTGTGCAGGAGTGTCAGGGGTGTGCCTGAGTGTCAGCAGTGTACCTGGGAGTGTCAGAAATTGTACCTGGGGAGTGTCTGAGGGTGTGCCTGGGGAGTGTTCAGGGTGTGGGAGTGTCAGAAGTGTGCCTGGGAGTGTCAGCGCTGTGCCTGGGTGTGTCTGACGTGTAACTGGGAGTGCTAGAGGTGTGCCTGGGAGTGTCAGAGGTGCACTTGGGAGTGTCAGAGTTGCACCTTGGAGTGTCTGAGGGTGTGCCTGGGGGTGTCTGAGGTGTAGCTGGCAGTGTCTGGGGTGTACCTGGCGGTGTCTGAGGTGTGCTTGGCAGTATGGCGGTGTGCCTGGGAGTGTCGGCGGTGTGCCTGGAGTGTCAGAGATGTGCCAGGGGAGTGTCATTTGGGAATGCCTAAGTTGTCCAGTGTGCCAGGTGTCGGGGTGTGCCTGGGGAGTGTCAGAGGGTGTGCCTGGGTGTCAGAGGTGTAACTGGGAGTGTCAGGAATGTATCTGGAGTGTTGGACGTGTACCTGGGTGTCAGAGGTGTGCCAGGGAATGTCAGTGGGTGCCTGGGAGTGTCAGAGGTGTGCCTGGGGTGTCAGAGGTGTACCTGGGGAGTGTCCAGGGGGTGTCGGAGGTGTGCTTGCGAGAGTGTGAGAAGTGTGCCACCAGGGTGTCTGGGGTGTGCCTGGGAGAGTCACCAAGGGTGTACCTGGGGAGTGTCTGGGGTGTGCCTGGTGAGGTGTCATAGGTGTGCCTGGGGTGTGAGATGTGCCTGGGAGTGTCAGAGGTTTTACCTGGGTGTGTCAGAGGTGTGCCTGTTGGTGTCAGAGGTGTGCCTGGGGAGTGTCTGAGATGCACTTGGGGAATGTAAAGTGTGCCTGGGGAGTGTCCGGAGGTGTGCCTGGGAGTGTCGGAGGATTACCTGGGTGTGTGGGGTGTACCTGTTGGTGTCAGAGGTGTGCCTGGGGTGTCTGAGATGCACTTGGGAATGTAAAAAGGGTGGCACCTGGGGTATCGGAGGTGTACCTGCAAGGGTGTGGAGGTGTACCTGGTTGTGACAGAGGTGTACTTGGGGAGTGTTAGGGTGTACATGGGAGTGTCAGCGGTGGAGTGTCTGGGGTGTGCCTGGAAGTGTCAGAGGTGTGCCTGGGGTGTCAGAGGTGCACTTGGGAGTGTCAAGGTGCACCTTGGAGTGACTGAGGTGTGCCTGGAAGTGTCTGAGGTGTGCCTGGGTGTCTGGGGTGTGCCTGGCAGTGTCTGAGGTGTGCCTGGCAGTGTCAGCGGTGTGCCTGGGGAGTGTCAGCGGTGCCTGGGAGTGTTAGACGTGTATCAGGGTGACAGAGGTACCTAGGGTGTCAGAGGTGTGCCTGGGGTGTCAGCGGTGTACCTGGGAGTGTCAGAGATGTACCATGTAGTGTCAGAGAATGCCTAGCAGTGTCAGAGGTGTGTGGAGTGTCAGGGTGTACCTGGCACTGTCAGCGGTGTTTCTGGGGTGTCAGGGTGCTTGGGAGTGTTAGAGGTGTATCAGGGGGGATGAGAGGGTACTAGGAGTGTCAGAGGTGTGCCTGGGGGCATCGGAGGTGTGCCTGGAGTGTCAGGGTGTGCCTGGGGTGTCAGAGTGTGCCTGGGGTGTCAGAGATGTGCCTGGGAGTGTCAGGGGTGTATCTGGGTGTTGGACGTGTGCCTGGGAGTGTCAGAGGTGTGCCTGGCAGTGTCAGCGGTGTACCTGGGGTGTCAGAGGTGTGCCTGGGGAGTGTCGGAGGTGTGCATGGAGTGTCAGAGGTGTACCTGGCAGTGTCAGCGTGTACCTGGGAGTGTCAGAGGTGTGCCTGGGGAGTGTCTGAGGTGTACCTGGGAGTGTTTGAGGTGTGCCTGGGAGTGTCAGAGGTGTGCCTGGGAGTGTCAGCGCTGTGCCTGGGTGTCTGACGTGTGCCTGGGGTGCTAGAGGTGTGCCTGGGAGTGTCAGAGGTGCACTTGGGGTGTCAGAGGTGCACCTTGGGTGTCTGAGGTGTGCCTGGGGTGTCTGAGG
>NW_024746724.1:0-3160 GCF_018991925.1 Homarus americanus | reverse complement strand
TCAGAGGTGTACCTGGGAGGTCAGAGGTGTACCTGGGAATATCAGAGGTGTATCTGGGAGTGTCAGGGGTGTACCTGGGAGTCTAGGGGTAACTGGGAGTGTCGGAGGTGTAACTGGGAGTGTCGGAGGTGTTCCTGAGAGTATCAGAGGTGTACCTGGGAGTGTCAGAGGTGTACCTGGGAGGTCAGATGTGTACCTGGGAGTGTCTGGGGTACCTGGGAGGTCAGGGGTGTACCTGGGAGTGTCTGGGGTGTACCTGGGAGTGTCAGAGGTGTACCTGGGAGTGTCTGGGGTAACCTGGGAGGTCAGAGGTGTACCTGGGAGTGTCAGGAGGTGTACCTGGGAGTGTCAGAGGTGTACCTGGGAGGTCAGAGGTGCACCTGGGAGGTCAGGGGTGTACCTGGTGTCAGAGGTACCTGGGAGTGTCTGGGGTGTACCTGGGAGTGTCTGAGGTGTACCTGTGGGAGTGTCTGAGGTGTACATGGGAGTATTAGAGGTGTATCTGGGAGTGTCAGTGGTGTACGTGGGAGTGTCAGGGGTGCAACTGGGAGTGGCAGGGGTGTAACTGGGAGTGTCGGAGGTGTAACTGGGAGTGTCAGGGGTATCCCTGGGAGTATCAGAGGTGTACCTGGGAGTGTCAGTGGTGTACCTGGGAGTGTCAGAGGTGTACCTGTGAGTGTCAGAGGTGTACCTGGGAGTGTCGGAGGTGTTCCTGAGTGTGTCACAGGTGTACATGGGAGTGTTAGGGGTGTACCTGGGAGTGTCTGAGGTGTACATGGGAGTGTCAGAGGTGTACATGGGAGTGTTAGGGGTGTACCAGGGAGTGTCAGTGGAGTACCTGGGAGTGTCGGAGGTGTACCTGGGAGTGTCGGATGTGTACCTGGGAGTGTCAGAGGTGAACCAGGGAGTGTCAGAGGAGTGCCTGGGAGTGTCAGAGGTGTACCTGGGACTATCGGAGGTGTACCTGGGAGTATCGGAGGTGTACCTGGGAGTATCAGAGGTGTAATTGGGAATGTCAGGGGTGTACCTGGGAGTCTCAGAGGTGTACCTGGGAGTATCAGAGGTGTAATTGGGAATGTCAGGGGTGTACCTGGGAGTGTCAGGGGTGTAACTGGGAGTGTCGGAGGTGTAACTGGGAGTGTTAGAGGTATACCTGGGAGTATCAGAGGTGTACCTGGGAGTGTCAGGGGTGTAACTGAGAGTGTCGGAGGTGTAACTGAGAGTGTCGGATGTGTAACTGGGAGTGTCAGAGGAGTACCTGGGAGTATCAGAGGTGTATCTGGGAGTTTCAGGGGTGTACCTGGGAGTGTCAGAGGTGTATCTGGAAGTGTCGGAGGTGTTTCAGGGAGAGTCAGAGGAGTAGCTGGGAGTGTCAGAGGTGTACCTGGGAGTGTCAGGGGTGTACCAGGGAGTGTCAGTGGAGTACCTGGGAGTGTCGGAGGTGTACCTGGAAGTGTCGGATGTGTACCTGGGAGTGTCAGAGGTGTAGCAGGGAGTGTTAGAGGTGTACCTGGGAGTGTCAGAGGTGTACCTGTGAGTGTCGGAGGTGTACATGGGAGTATCGGAGGTGTAACTGGGAGTGTCAGAGGTATCCCTGGGAGTATCAGAGGTGTACCTGGGAGTGTCAGAGGTGTACATGGGCGTGTCAGATGTGTACCTGGGAGTGTCTGGGGTGTACCTGGAGTGTCAGGGGTGGTGTAACCTGGGAGTGTCAGGGTGTAACTGGGAGTGTCGGAGGTTTACCTGGGAGGTCAGTGGTATACCTGGGAATATCAGGAGGTGTACCTGGGATTGTCGGTGTACCTGGGAGTGTCAGTGGTGTTCTGAGAGTGTCAGAGGTGTACCTGGATTGTCAGAGGTGCACTGGGAGTGTTAGATGTGCACCTGGGAGGTCAGAGGAGTACCTGGGAGGTCGAGGTGTACCTGGAGGTCAGGAGGTGTACCTGGGAGTGTCTGGGGTGTACCTGGGAGGTCAGAGGTGTACCTGGGAGTGTCAGGGTGTACCTGGGAGGTCAGGGGTGTACCTGGGAGTGTCTGAGGTGTACCTGGGAGGTGTCAGAGGAGTACCTGGAATGTCAGAGGTGTATCTGAGTGTCTGAATGTACCTGGGAGTGTCAGAGGTGTACCTGGAGGTTCAGAGTTGTACCTGGGAGTGGCAGAGGTGTACCTGGGAGTGTCAGAGATGTACCTGAGTGTCTGAGGTGTACCTGGGAATGTCTGTGGTGTACCTGGGAGTGTCTGAGGTGTACCTGGAGGTCTGAGGTGTACCTGGAGGGTCAGAGGTGTACCTGGGAGTGACAGGTATCTGGGAGGCTCAGGGGAGTCCTGGGAGTGTCAGGGGTGTAACTGGGAGTGTCAGGGGTGTAACTGGGAGTGTCGGAGGTACCTGGGAGTGTCAGAGGTATACCTGGGAGTACAGAGGTGTACCTGGGAGTGTCGGTGCGTACCTGGGAGTGTCAGTGGGTGTTCCTGAGAGTGTCAGAGGTGTACCTGGAGTGTCAGAGGTGCACCTGGGAGTGTCAAATGTGTACCTGGGAGGTGTCAGAGGTGTACCTGGGAGGTCAGATGGTACCTGGGAGTGTCAGAGGTGTACCTGGGAGTGTCTGGGTGTACCTGGAGTGTCAGAGGAGTACATGGGAGGTCAGAGATGTACCTGGGAGTGTCTGAGGTGTACTCTGGGAGTGTCTGAGGTTTACCTGGGAGTGTCTGAGGTGTACCTGGGAGTGTCAGAGGTGTACCTGGGAGTGTCTGGAGGTGTACCTGGGAGTGTCTGAGGTGTACCTGGGAGGTCAGAGGTGTACCTGGGAGTGTCAGGAGGTGTACCTGGAGTGTCAGTGGATAACTGGGAGGGTCGAGGTGTACCTGGGAGTGTCAGAGGTGTACCTGGGAGTGTCAGAGGTGTACCTGAGTGTCTGAGGTGTACCTGGGAGTGTCTGAGGTGTACCTGGAAGTGTCAGAGGTGTACCTGGGAGTGTCGGGAGGTGTACCTGGGAGTGTCGAGGTGTACCAGGGAGGTCAGAGGAGTACCTGGGAGTGTCGGAGGTGTACCTGGGAGGCCGGATGTGTACCTGGGAGTGTTCAGAGTTGAGCAGGGAGTGTTGAGGTACCTGGGAGTGTGAGAGGTGAACCAGGGAGGTCAGAGGAGTACCTGGGAGTGTCA
>NW_024746723.1:0-17225 GCF_018991925.1 Homarus americanus | reverse complement strand
ATAGTGTCGGTCTTACTAATAGTGTCAGTCTTACTAATAGTGTCGGTCTTACTAATAGTGTCAGTCTTACTAATAGTGTCGGTCTTACTAATAGTGTCAGTCTTACCATTAGTGTAAGTCTACCAATAGTGTCAGTCTTACTAATAGTGTCAGTCTACCAATTGTGTCAGTCTTACTAATAGTGTCAGTCTACCAATAGTGTCAGTCTACCAATAGTGTCAGTCTACCAATAGTGTCAGTCTACCAATAGTGTCAGTCTACCAATAGTGTCAGTCTACCAATAGTGTCAGTCTACCAATAGTGTCAGTCTACCAATAGTGTCAGTCTACCAATAGTGTCAGTCTACCAATAGTGTCAGTCTACCAATAGTGTCAGTCTACCAATAGTGTCAGTCTACCAATAGTGTCAGTCTACCAATAGTGTCAGTCTACCAATAGTGTCACTCTACCAATAGTGTCAGTCTACCAATAGTGTCAGTCTACCAATAGTGTCAGTCTACCAATAGTGTCAGTTTACCAATAGTGTTAGTCTACCAATAGTGTCAGTCTTACCAAGTGTCAGTCTACCAATAGTGTCACTAATAGCATCAGTCTATCAATATGCTCAGCTACTCAATAGTGTCAGTCTACCAATAGTGTCAGTCTACTAATAGTATCAGTCTATCAATAGTGTCAGTCTTACCAATAGTATCAGTCTATCAATAGTGTCAGTCTACCAATAGTGTCAGTCTACCAATAGTGTCAGTCTACTAATAGTATCAGTCTATCAATAGTGTCAGTCTTACCAATAGTATCAGTCTATCAATAGTGTCAGTCTACCAATAGTGTCAGTCTACCAATAGTGTCAGTCTACCAATAGTGTCAGTCTACCAATAGTGTCAGTCTACCAATAGTGTCAGTCTACCAATAGTGTCAGTCTCCCAATAGTGTCAGTCTTTCTTTATTTCGGTATCTTTTTTTTCTGTTATTTTTCTTCCTCCCTGTTTCATTTCGATTAATTTTTTGACGTTATCTTCTCAATCTGTTGATTCACTCTCTCGCTCTCCATTTGATGTTCTCTTTCATTTGTTTCAATCTCTGTTCCCTGGTTATCTATTACTGTGTGTGAGTCTGGCTTCCGTTGGCACTTGTGTGTCAAATTGAACTCTTCCTTTTGTCACCGAGTGCTTGTTATTCTCCTGTTTACCATCCATTAATTATGAAGTCGTGATTGCTTTTATCTTCATGTGTTATTCCGGTTATTTTATTTTGCAGCGGTGTGATTGTTTTCATTTTTGTTGTTGTTTTTCTACTTGGTGTGATCTTTTTTAGAGGGTGTGGGGAGTTGGGGGGGAGGGAGGGGGTCGTTTTATTTGATATCTTGTGACTGCAGGATTTCATTCGTCGGGTTTGACTTGATAACTTCTAGCTTATTATTTTTCTCCAATGTGTACTGGATATATTTTTGACTAGTGGGTTTTTCTAGTATTTTTTTATGTTATCTTCAGCTTTCTATCAATCTATTTTCCCGCGTTATCTATAATATCACTGGTACCACAAAGTGTTGTTGTGTCAATGGCCGTTCATTTAAACAGAAGAAAAAGTGCGTTGTTTTCCTGTGGCAAATACTCGACTACGTATCGATAATATTATATATATATATATATATATATACATGTCATAGATTTAACAATATTTCTGAATGGACTTAAAATATCACACATGCACCGTGATGTATTGAAGAGGAAGTTTTTCTCCACATATATTAAGGAGTGAACGTGGCTAACTGAAGACCCTCTTGGCGGCGTCCTGAAGGCCCCCAGTTCAAGTCGCTATTACCTCCTAGGGATCCTTCTCGCCGGTGTGCTGAAGGTTCCCGTCCATTTTATATTGTCACCAAGTTAAAGATTAACCCAGTTAGGGACTTGGATGTCGGGGTGAAGTGCGGGACATCCTGGACTATTTATGTATTGCGGACCTCGCATGTGTTATGATGGCTATAGAGGAGAGGATGGTCATATATCTTTTGCATGTGACAGAAGGTCTGCAATTATATTACTTTGTCCTCCCATGTCTGTGTATACCAATAATAGTAGTTAAGAAATACTCAATACTGACGCTTAAGAGGGTGGTATAGGCAGACGGGATATGTATTCATGTTGTTGGTATATACAATATGTGTATGTATTTAATTATACCCATATCATATGACATAAATTAAAATATTAAGAGGGTAGGTATCGACAAGAGGATATTCTAATATGTATGAGAATATTATCGTCGGTGTCACTAATATTTACGTGTATTTATCTACATATATTCTTATCACCCAGAGGTACGTGATAGCCAAAGTGGGAGGAGTGAAGGACAATGGTATATTATTATGTGGGGCTGGCAACAAGTCGATCTATTGTGTATTTAGAGAAGAAGAGGCGATATTTCATGACAAGTGTCGTGAGTGTGTAGGGGAGTGTGGGGAGTGTTATTGTGTGGGCAGTGTTGTGGGTGAAGAATTGATGTGAGGGAGTGTTGGTGTGCGGGAGGAAGGGTAAACGGGAAAAGGCATTACTTCACTGAGAGACTGGTGGTAACTTGGCATCAGTAGATAAGCAAAACAGTAACAACAATAAACATAAAATCTTTAAACAAAGAAAACACAGATAAACACCGAAGATAAGAGAAGATAAGAAAAACAAAAGTAATAAGAGTAAAATATTCAAATTTGGGTAAGATAATAAGATAAGTGACTGCTGGACAGGACCATAAGACATGGTACCTTGTGGGGGGTCTAGTTAGGAGTTTATATGTACAGCATAACATAGTGGTCGAGGTTCCAGGTCATAGTTATTTATTTTAGTCGAGTAAATTTTCTCGGGATATGAAGGATAAAAATGGTGTGTGTGTGTGTGTGTGTGTGTGTTACAATCTTCAAGCGTTCACGTATATGTAAAAGCTTGTAAACCCGGACCATTACGCTTTATAAACTCTCACCATCACCCTACCACATCACCATTAAAACTCACCATCACCTCTTCTCTTATATCTCACCATTACGTCACCATCATTCCTTTCACCTCACCATCATTTCACCATAATATCACCATTCTCATCGTTACCTCACTGTGGCCTTCCCAAGAACTTCACCATCTATTCACCATCTCTTTTACTATCACCATCACCTCACCATTACTTCACCATAACACCAGGGTCCGTTGCTACCCACACGATGACGTCACCATCTGCAATGAGGACAATTTTTCTACTCCATGTCCGGTGCTTCTGGCTCGTGTGAGTAACCATAGTGTAGGTGTAGACAGCGGTGGTGAGAGTGCACTTGGTAGGCCTCTCCATTGTGGGTGAGAGACACTCATAATATTTAAAGTGTTTACCATGGAAGCTGTGACCCACGGTGGTACCTAGTTCGCCAGGCCACCGCCAGGGGGACATTGATCAACATTCCAGAAGTTGTATTTATGTTACATGTGGTATTTTTGCAGTTTTTCTTCAATAATTGATTTATTTTCGCAGTTCTTAACGTGATTTTAAACTCAAATAGCAGAGTTACCGTGGCGCTGTTGTTTATAACTGTTTGGTATTCTTTTGTATGTGTTTTGGTACAGGTTCTTGCAAAATTTCTTCATGATTCATGACACTCATACACACGACAGTCAAACACGCACACACAAGTGTATCTTGAGTTAGTAGCCAAGATTGGCTGTAAAAGGGCCACACACAGCTTCAATACAATTGTAACTCTGCTATTGGAGTATAAATTCATACAAATCCTGAGAAAACTACGAAAATATATGAATTATTAAAGAAAAACAACAAAACCACCTTCACAAAAGCCGACAGTAGACCCCTGGCGGTGGCCTGACGAACTACGTCTAGCACCGCCGGGACCAGTTCGAGGCTGGGCCCAGCCAGTTGGTTTTTTTTTTAATGGGAATTAGCCCACCCGGGCACAGATCAAACGACCCACAACGGGGCCTGGGGGGGGGGAGGGGGCGAAAAAGGAACAGAAATAAATTTAAAATATAGAAGAAAAAGGTTATACTGTGTTAATGTACACCAGGAGGAGGGTTTCTGTTTACTGGGGTTGGCGTCTCTTGGTGCCGCAGTAGGTGATTGGTGCTTTGGTAGAGTTAGTTTGTCTAACTGTCTCCTCTGTCTATTTTTACAATGTCTGTCACTGTCTGTCTGTGTCTGTGTTTGTCTCGTTCTGTCTCAGCCTCTCTGTCTTTCCACTATGTCGGTCTCTGGCTGTCTGTTCTGTCTCTCTGTCTGTCTGTCTGTTTTTTGTTGAAGGGAGTTGTTGAGTTAGGTTGTTTTTATTGAGAGGGTTGTCCCTGAGGTTGGGTATGGAGAATTGTAAGTATTTCTGTGCGGCTTTGTCTGGGGGGGTGGGGGTGTTGCTGTGTTTGGAGGTTGGTTGGTATTTTATTTTATTGTATTTATTTATTATTTTATTTTATTTTTTATTTTTTTATTTATTAATTTATTTATTTATTTTTATTTTGTTAATTATTTATTTATTTTTTGTTGGGGGGTGGGGGGGGGCGGTGGTCGGGTATGTTGATTTATAGGATAGGATTCCTTAGGGAGGATTTGTAGACAGACAGACAAACAGAGACAGTTAGAAAAACAGACAGACGGACGGACACAGACAGACAGACATTAAACAGACAGACACACAGAAATAGACAGAAACCGTCAGACAAACGGACAAACACACCGAAAGACACAGACAGAAAGACATACAGACAGACAAACAGACGAGCGGAGACAGACAGACAGTCAGAGGCAGACAGGGAGAGACAGACAATCTTGGCTAATAACTCAAGATAAAGAAGGAATCGCCGTAAATAAGAAGGTCCGGCGCTCTTCTCAGGCTCGACCGCTGTCACCCAAACTGAAACAGACAACTGTCCCTTGACTCACCACGTAACCATAACGTATCTGATTGAGTTGTTAAGCAACAGGAACACTTTGGTAAAATAAGAAATAATAACAACTTGTAGGAATCTCTCTGTCTGTCTGTTGGTCTCTGTCATGTCTGTCTGTGTCTCTGTCTGTGTGTGTCTCAGTCTCTGTCTGTCTTTATATCTCAATCTCTGTCTGTGTGTCTCTGTGTCCGTTTCTTTCTGTCTGCCTGTCTGTCTGTTTGTCGCAGACACAAGCAGACAACTGACAGACAGACAGACGAAGAAATAAAGGGACAGACAGAAACAGAGACGGCGACATAGACTAACATATAGACGAAAGAGACAGACAGACAGAAAAACAGAGGCAGAAAATCAGAAAGAGAGACAGAGATCGATATTGTGAGACAGACTGGCAGAAACAGTCAGACACAGAGACACAGATAGATGGGGGATGGGGGGATTCCACACCCTTCCCAGTCGGTGGGTCCTGATACCTTCCATTGCCAACTACCGGATGGTACCATTCTCCACCTCCCAGGATGGGTGTGGATGGGGGATGGGGGGATTCCACACCCTTCCCAGTCGGTGGGTCCTGATACCTTCCGTTGGCAACTACCGGATGGTGCCATTCTCCACCTCCCAGGATGGGTGTGGATGGGGGATGGGGGGATTCCACACCCTTCCCAGTCGGTGGGTCCTGATACCTTCCGTTGGCAACTACCGGATGGTGCCATTCTCCACCCTGGTGATGGGGTGGATGGGGGATGGGGATTCACACCCTTCCCAGTCGGTAATTCTGATAATTTTCCGTTGCCAACCAATGGATGGTGCCATTTCCACCTCCCCAGGATGGGTGTGGATGGGGATGGGGGATTCCCCACACCCTTCCAGTCGGTGGGGTCCTGATACCTTCCTGCTGCCAATCACCGGATGGTGCTTATTCTCCACCCCAGGATGGGGTGGATGGGATGGTAGATTCCACACCCTTCCCAGTCGGAGGGTCCTGATACCTTCCGTTGCCAACTACCGGATGGTGCCATTCTCCACCTCCCAGGATGGGGGTGGATGGGGGATGGGGGGATTCCACACCCTTCCCAGTAGGTGGGTCCTGATACCTTCCGTTGCCAACTACCGGATGGTGCCATTCTCCACCTCCCAGGATGGGTGTGGATGGGGGATGGGGGGATTCCACACCCTTCCGAGTCGGTGGGTCCTGATACCTTCCGTTGCCAACTACCGGATGGTACCATTCTCCACCTCCCAGGATGGGTGTGGATGGGGGATGGGGGGATTCCACACCCTTCCCAGTCGGAGGGTCCTGATACCTTCCGTTGTTGCCAATTCACTTGGGATGGCAGGCCCATTCTCCACCTTTCTCCCAGTCAGTGGGTCCTGATACCTTACCGTACACCACCCTACACCACCATACCCCATACTACACCACCCACTACACCCTCACTACACCACCATACCCCACACTACACCACCCACTACACCACCCTACACACACACTTCCCAATCGGTGGGTCCTGATACCTTACCGTACACCACCCTACACCACCATACCCCATACTACACCACCCACTACACCCCCACTACACCACCATACCCCACACTACACCACCCACTACACCAACCTACACACACACTTCCCAGTCGGTGGGTCCTGATACCTTACCGTACACCACCCTACACCACCATACCCCATACTACACCACCCACTACACCCTCACTACACCACCATACCCCACACTACACCACCCACTACACCACCCTACACACACACTTCCCAGTCGGTGGGTCCTGATACCTTCTGTCGGCGCCTGACGGATTGTACCATTCTCCACTTCCTGGGAAGGATATGGATTCCCTCTCCTCATCCCCCACTCCCCATCATCCCTCTCACCCCACCCACCCCTTCATCCTCTCACCCTTCCCAGTCGGTGGTTCTTGGTACCTTCTGTTGTTGGCTCTCTGATGGTACCATTCCCCACCTCCCAGGATGGGTGAGAGGATGATGGGTGTGGGTGGGTGGTTATAGTCGGGATGTCCTACACCCCCAATACACCACCCTACACCACCCTACCCAACGTATTATTTGTGCTGTCTCAATTCTGATGTTGTTGACAAATGACCAGGAATTACAGTAATTATAAATGTTCTAATTATTATTCTCAATTATATTAATCATTTAAGTTAAAAAAAAACACCAAAAGAATCGAACGTCCCAGCAAAAACCGCTACGACCCACCCCAACGAACCCAACGACCCACCCCAACGCAACGAACCCAACGACCCACCCCAACGCAACGACCCACCCCAACGCAACGAACCTAACGACCCAATCTTCAACGCAACGGAACCGAATGACCCACCGCAACGCAACGAATCAATAACCCATCGCAACGCAACGAACCCAACGACCCAACGCAACGCAACGAACCCAACGACCCACCGCAACGCAACGAACCTAACGACCCACCGCAACGCAACGAACCCAACGACCCACCGCAACGCAACGAACCCAACGACCCAACGCAACGAACCCAACGACCCACCGCAACGCAACGAACCCAACGACCCAACGCAACGAACCCAACGACCCACCGCAACGCAACGAACCCAACGACCCACCGCAACGCAACGACCCAACGTAGCAAACCTACCAAAATTTTTTTTTTTTTTTTTTTTTTTTGATTACATTACCCCTCCTCATCATCTCAGCCTCACTACCTTTTCATCCCCTTCCCTCAATTTCTTCCCAGTCAGTGGTTCTTGGTACTTTCTGATGTTGGCTGACGGATGGTACCATTCCCCACCTCCCAGGATGGGTGAGAGGATGATGGGTGTGGGTGGGGGGGTTATAGACGGGATGTCCTACCCTACCTAACCTTACCTTACCTTACACCACCCCACACCACCCTACCCAACACTTCACCACCCCACCCTACCCAACACTTCACCACCCTTCACCACGCACTGCACCACACCACCCAACACCTACCCGAGAGTTTAGTTAATAAGTGATGAACTGGCTTGGCCTTGCCTCGATCTAGGACTGGAGGAGCTAGATAGAGGTACTTACTTCGTCGTGTCACAGGCAGGGGAATTACTATCGACTTTTTGGAAGGTCTATTTATGTTACATTAGCTGTTTTTCCTGTTTTTCTTTAATAATTCATATATTTACGCAGTCGACCTCCAAAAGTAGACGTTTATTAACAGAGATATAATGGGGCACTCCGTACAACATTCAAGCTATGTGGGCGTGTATGACTTGTCTTCTTGTGTACATGACTCGTGTGTGTGTGTGTGTGTGCGTGTATGACTGTTTTGTACATATGACTGCCATGTATGTGTGTGTATGACTATCTTGTTGTGTACATGACTGTCGTGTGTGCGTGTATGACTGTCTTGTTGTGCATATGACTGCCATGTATGTGCGTGTATGACTATCATGTTGTGTACATGACTGTCGTGTGTGTGTGTATGACTGTCTTGTTGTGCATATGACTGCCATGTATGTGCGTGTATGACTATCTTGTTGTGTACATGACTGTCGTGTATGTGTGTGTGTATGACTTTCTTGTTGTGTACATGACTGTCGTTTGTGTGCGTGTATGACTGTCTTGTGCATATGACTCCCATGTATGTGCGTGTATGACTATCTTGTTGTGTACATGACTGTCGTTTGTGTGTGTGTGTATGACTTTCTTGTTGTGTACATGACTGTCGTGTGTGCGTGTATGTCTGTCTTGTGCATATGACTGTCATGTATGTGTGTGTATGACTATCTTGTGTATATGTCTGTTGGATTCTCAAGTCTTTGTCCACTAAATTCCCTCACCTAAACCTTCTCCATTACCACACCCCTCATCCCCCACCCTCCACCCTCACCCCGCCAACCCCCATCCCCCACCCTCACTACCTGTTGATTGCCCGCACAAGATGGACGAACAGACAGAATCTCATAAAAATAAAGTTCTTTTTTTTCGCCCCCCAGGCTCCGTTGTGGGTCGTTTGACCTGTGCCCGGGTTGGCTAATTCCCGTAAAAAAAAACCACACACAAGAGAGAGAGAGAGGAGAACACAATATCAACTTAGTAAATCATCCTTCCATTTCATTTCCAGGAACAACTTCAGTTCTCCACGAGGTTCACAACATTACCCGTGGACAGCCATCGTTATTGGAACATGGGGAAATTTCGTCCGGCAACTATTTTTGAAACCAAAAGAAAGAAAATTGATTTGGATGGACATAAAATGTATAAATCTGCAAAGGAATAATATTTGTTATACGATATACTCCATACAGAACAGCACATGCAGAATTGTATTGTTCTTTTTAAAAGCGGTCCATGTTTGTGTACGAAAAATGCCGCCAGCCTCTACTTGTCTCATCGCCGTTTATATCCTCCAAATTCGCCTAACCATCATAAAAGATAAGCCTTTAAGATAACTAATACAACTAATTTATGTGTAGAAATGGATTGAAATCAAATTGAACTAAAAAAAAGTCGTAAATGGTCTATTTGAAGAGTGGTGAGAACAGCTTCCTCTGGGATGGTGAATGACGTCTTTATCAGAATTAATATCGAACCAATTTTCGTAATGAGCGCAATTAGTAACAGTCCAGCACTACCAAAATAATTATTTCCTTAGTATAATTACTTATTAGCCTAGATTTCATATTTTAATAAGTCCAAATATGCCAGGTAACTAGTGCTAGGTACTTCCCAGGCATATTTCATTTGTGTATCAGTTTAACCACAATTTGCTACTAATAAGATAAATTCAGTGACCTAAATTCATGTTTTATTTTTTTATTCCCTTAGTGACTCGATGTATTACAAAAAAGAACTACTTTACGACTTGTTTGGGCCAACAGTTGGAGTGGTGATATTAATTAACTTTGCCATTCACACTGGTAGAATCAAATGAAGATATATTGGCTTTGTATGTCCATGATTTCAACAAAAATGAATAAGTCCCTCTAAAATAAATGGAATTGATGATATTATTATCTTTTTGGCCATCCAGCGAATTTAATGATTTTAAGTTGACCGTTTTTTACCAGTTAAGTTAGGTTATGTTAGATTAGTTAAGTTGGGTTAGGTTAGGTTTGGTGACATTGAAATTATGTTTTTTCAAATGCCAAGTAGAGGTGGATGACCTAAACATTCATTTTACCAAATTGATTATGAGTAGATTAAACACATTAGTTGTGTTTTTTACAAATTCAGACCCCGTAAAGTTCTAATGACAATCACTTCATGATAGATGTTTCACCCTATACACTAAAGCTACTTTATATAAGAGGAAAAAATTAGCACCAAATTGTATTGTTTAATACCAAAAAGAAGTCATTGATGATAATATTTAATAACAATATTTCAGGTATTACGACATGGTCGTCGGGACGGAACGCCGTCGTAAGTCGAGGAGAGACTGTAATACATTTTCATCTTTAAACTCCTTGTATCTTACCTAACTCACCTTGATGCTCCACTCAATTATAGCTAGATGCAATAATTGTAGAAAGTAATCACAGGTATGACTGCCTTTACCGTTAATTGTTTTTATATTACAATTCTTGGATATTCATAGATAATGAAATTATGAATATTCAGTAAATGTGATATACGTACAACAGAAATATGTCAGACTTGACTAATTAACTGTGACCATAAATTAACCTAAGTGAATTTGTCCTTAATCCAACCTTTAAAATATGAAAGACAGTATACTTTATTTTATGATAGTTAAGTCAGTTTCCAGTTAGGTTAACTTAGGTAGGTTAGGTTAACATTTTTATTTAGATCATTAAAATTTTAAAGGGCTTTTAATTTTTGTTCTATGAATTTCTCCAAAAAAAGGGATCAAAGTTTTGAAATCACCATAACAATATACACTACAGTACATTAGAAAAAACAATCATTTTTTTAGTGTGTTGCATATCAAACCAAAAAATCTGAGTTTCCTTTGGAATTTTTTATTTTTATTTTTTTTAACAGACAAAATTACCTCTTTCCTATATCTCTTTACTGAAGCAGAAATAATAATAATAATAATAATAATAATAATAATAATATTAATAATAATAATAATAATAATAATAATAATAATAATAATAATAATAATAATAATTTTATTGAGTGAAAGAAGAAGGGAGGCCGAGTGGAGGAAGAACGGGGGGAGGGAGTGGAGGAGAAAGGGGAAGGAGGGAAAGGGAAGGAAGAGGGAAAAGGAGAAAGGGGATGGGATAGAGGGTAGGGGAAAGGGGGAAAGAGGGAAGAGAGAGGGAAAGAGGGAAGAGAGGGAGAGAGGGGGAAGGTTAGGTAAAGGAGAGGAAGGGTGGGGTTATGAGGAGACATTATCCAATTTTTTGGCAAAGTTAAATTAAACTGTCCACCCGATAATGAGGTATTTCGTCGAAAGTCTTTGACCTAGAGCCATGACCTAGAGCCGTGACCAAGAGCCGTGACCAAGAGCCGTGACCTAGAGCCTTGCCTTGAACCGTGACCTTGAGCCGTGACCGAGAGCCGTGACCTAGAGCCGTGACCAAGAGCCGTGACCAAGAGCCGTGACCTAGAGCCGTGACCAAGAGCCGTGACCTAGAGCCTTGCCTTGAACCGTGACCTTGAACCGTGACCTAGAGCAGTGACCTAGAGTTTTGATCTAGAACTTTGACCTTGAACCGTGACAGAGTCGTGACCTGGAGCTGTGACCTAGATCCGTGACCTAGATCTGTGACCTAGAGCTGTGACCTAGAGCCGTGACCTAGAGCCGTGACCTAGAACCTTGCCTTGAACCGTGACCTTGAACCGTGACCTAGAGCCGTGACCTAGAGCCGTGACCTAGAGTTTTGATCTAGAACTTTGACCTTGAACTGTGACAGTCGTGACCTTGAACTGTGACCTAGATCCGTGACCTATACCCGTGACCTAGAGCCGTGACCTTGAATCGTGACCTAGGGCTGTGTCCTAGAGCCGTGACCAAGATCCGTGACATATATCCGTGACAGAGCCGTGACCCTGAGTCGTGACAGCCATGACCTAGAGCCGTGACTTTGCATCGTGACCTATAGCCGTTATTTAAGAGCCGTGACCTAGAACCGTGAGAGCCGTGACCTTTAGCCGTGACCTAGAGCCGTGAACTAGAACCGTGACCTAGAGCCGTGACCTAGAGCCGTGAACTAGAACCGTAAACCTAGTCCCGTGACCTAGAGCCGTGAACTAGAACCGGAAACCTAGTCCCGTGACCTAGAGCCGTGACTTTGCATCGTGTCCTATAGCTGTTATTTAAGAGCCGTGACCTAGAACCGTGACAGAGCCGTGACCTTTAGCCGTGACCTAGAGCCGTTGCCGTGACCTAGTCCCGTAACCTAGAACCGTGACCTTGAGCCAGGACCTACAGCTGTGACCTAGAGTCGTGAACCTAGTCCCGTGAACTAGAACCGTGACCTAGAGCCGTGAACTAGAGCCGTGAACCTAGTCCCGTGACCTAGAGCCGTGACCTAGAGCCGTGAACTAGAACCGTAAACCTAGTCCCGTGACCTAGAGCCGTGAACTAGAACCGTAAACCTAGTCCCGTGACCTAGAGCCGTGAACTAGAACCGGAAACCTAGTCCCGTGACCTAGAGCCGTGACTTTGCATCGTGTCCTATAGCTGTTATTTAAGAGCCGTGACCTAGAACCGTGACAGAGCCGTGACCTTTAGCCGTGACCTAGAGCCGTGCCGTGACCTAGTCCCGTAACCTAGAACCGTGACCTTGAGCCAGGACCTACAGCTGTGACCTAGAGCCGTGAACCTAGTCCCGTGAACTAGAACCGTGACCTAGAGCCGTGACCTAGAGCCGTGACCTTGAGCCGTGAACTAGAACCGTAAACCTAGCCCCGTGACCTAGAGCCGTGAACTAGAACCGGAAACCTAGTCCCGTGACCTAGAGCCATGACCTAGAGCCGTGAACTAGAACCGTAAACCTAGTCCCGTGACCTAGAGCCTTCCATCTATACTCACATAGCCTTTATCACTTCTTAATTCAGCAGCATTACACCCACCTACCAAGTTTTATTACATCTATCCAGTTCACTTTATTGCAACCTTCTTCAAAATTATATTCAATATCGACGAATATATAATCTAACCTATAATCTAACTTTGATGTTAGCCGTTGAAATCCGTCTTAAGATAATTTAATTCCAAACAAACATACAAGGAGTGACCCCCTCCTCCCCCCCCCACCCCCGCACACTGTAGATAAATAAACGCTTTAACAACATTGAAAAATAATCCACATAAATCACGTCACAACAACAATGGCTGGACGTGCATGTCAGGTTCCCATTCAGTATTTTTATGCAAAGTTCATTTAAATGTAAATATCAGTTGTGATCTGTCAGCACGTACACCAGCTTAAGAGCTGACAGTGCCGTGGTAGTGTGGTGTACTCAGAACGGACAGTAACGGGTGAGGCACGGACCTCCTCTTAGTGCACACAATTTCAACTACCATTTGTTTGTGTGTTAAAAGGTCTATATAATTACAAACGAACTCATCGCTATATGTAACTAATTCTTGTGATTAATTACACACTATTATTACCATTACTATACCCAGAGATGATTATTATTATTACTATTATTATTATTATTATTATTATTATTATTATTATTATTATTATTATTATTAGTAGTAGTAGTAGTAGTAGTAGTAGTAGTAGTAGTAGTAGTAGTCATAGTATTGCATTTTTTATCATTATAATTATTATTAATATCGACTTCACTCCCCAATTCCACCCCAAAGCAAATTATCGACCTAATCTTTAACAACTTCAATATTAATGTCGTATTTCTCTTTCAGCTCCAGCATTAAGTTAACGAGCACTTAGCGTTGTAATAAGCTACATTTTTGGGTGCTTGCAGGTAGTGTATAATTAAGCAAGCGACCCCCCCCCCCCAGTCCACGTAACGTCACCCACTGACAAAGTTGAGACCAAAATCAAGCGACCTAACACACTTATCCCTCCCACAACTAAAAAGAAAGTATAATAATAATAATAATAACCACAGCTATTATTCATCACATATACAACCAATACCTGACAAACACCGACCAAACAGCAGCTATCACTCCATCACTATGGGCATGCTTAAGTACAGTCGCCCGTGAGACGCCCGGTACAGATCTAGGGGCTGGCAGAGAGAGACGTGGCGAACCTGGGAGGTGTTCCGTCCTCCATGGGATGAGTTGAAATGTACGAAAATGTGTCCTTAGGAAACCCAACTTTGGACGAGATGAGGGTTAGGAAAACAGATGAGGAGAGGAGGGGGGGTGAATATAAAGTGTGGAGCGGGTTATTATTAAGAAGTTACACAGCAGCGTGTCTTGTTCAAAGGGTCATATACGGGAGTCATTTATTATCGTTTGTGGAAGGACATCATTTTTTAAAGGTAATCATGCATACACAGACACACGTACGTACAGTAGAGAGAGAGAGTGTGTATTTGAGAACCAATGTGACTAATCATTATGAGCGTATACGGTTAAATGCTCTTTACCAAATTTAACTGTGTAATACCAATACAAGTCCTTGATCAGCAAATAGAAAAACAAAAACCTTCCATACAATTAACAAGTTTCTGCACTACAGTATAACTTCCTCGATACACCTGGGTGATTAATAAGGTTACGTGTTCTGTTTACCTGTGTGTGTTTCTTATACTATAGAGTATTTTGAACCAGGTTTATCACTTAATTTTGGTACTGTGATAATGTTGCCCTGGGGACATCACCGGTCCTATAATGTTGTTTTGGTACAAATGAAATGATTATGAACAAGCTGCAGCGGCTCACTGAAATAAACCCCACATACTAAATTATACAAATGGCAGTTTATATAGAATAATGAACATACAAAATAACATTCTACACAAAATTATCTATAAAATCACTTAATTTATATAACGAATATCATAAGAATTTATATAAATTACTGAACATATCAAATGGTAATTTACATAAAAAAAATTAATATTTATATAAAATTTCACACTGAATTCACCAAAAATAAAAGATGAAAAATAATAACTTACATGATAAAGAATAAAAAAAAAGACGACAGAAAACAAAAACCTAAACCACCGCCAATTTACGCAAACATTTATTATCATCACCAAATATTAACCTTAGAACAACTTATCGAGGAAAAAATATTCATCGCATACAGACTAAGTGACATTATTTTCCCTCCAAGCTCAGGTTAACCCAGTAACATTTGGTTGGATATTAACAAATGCTGTCCATTGACGATACAAACCTCCAATTTTAGCGAGGTTAAAAAAATATATACCCTGTATATTTAAATGTTGCATGGGATCTAATTCACGAAATCTGTTTAATAATACAGTATGGAGTGTAGATTTATCGACAGGAATGGGGGTCTGGTGGGGGGAGGGGAACTGATGGAGGGGGAGGGGGAAGGGAGGGAAGTGTTGGCGAGGGAGATAGGGTGGCTAGCAAAGGTGGGTACATCGGAAGTGAGCGTGGAAGGGAGGGAGGAAGTGTAGACGGAGGGAGGGAGCGTAGAGGGAGAGACAGAATGTGGAAGGAGGGAGAGAACGTCAAGGAAGGGAGAAAACGTCAAGGGAGGGAGATAACGTCGAGATAGGGAGAGAGCGGGGAGGGAGGGAGAGAATGTGGAGGTAGGGAAAGAGCGGGCAGGGAGGAAGAGAACGTGAGGGTAGGGAGAATGCGTGGAGGGTAGGGGAGAGCGTGGATGGAAGGAAGGAGCGTGGGGGTGGGGAGGGAGCGTGGGGGTATATATATATATACTGTATTCTTTTTAATATTAATGACAAAAAATATCAATTTAGCCAATTTTATTTCGTCATTCCAATTATACATTCATGCCTTTTCACCAGATTAACAGGCATGAAGGAAGCTTTACCTGGGCACAGTTTTCCTTACCAGATCCCGCTGTAGATTTCTGACTACTGGTACAGGAATAACAGACACTTCCCAAGGTGTTCATGTATATATAACCTGTAATATGGAGTCACAACCTTCAGAACAATTTCGTGAAAATATAAACCAATTGTCTCTTGAATCATTCTTAGAAATAGATCTTGACTGAATTTCATTTTATATATTTATTGTATATCTGGAGGATGCTGAGTTTGTATGAACTGAGGCGACACCAACACAGTTTTAAGACAGAGTTAAGAAGTTTCTGGACACAGATACACATCCACACGACAGACAAGTGTTAGTACAGTATTATTCTACACCAAAGGTCCGCAACCTTTCTATTTCCGGTTGCATGCGGCCAGAAAATTAAAATTTGCGGCCGTCATGACGGCATCCAAAATATGTGATGAGTGGCCGCCTAAGTTGATAAAGTAAGATGAGGTTGTTTGAACACTTGATGCAACCAAATGTGATACTCTTTGTTACACTGAGAAACATTACACCTGGCAGCTGATAACACACACACACACACACACACACACACACACACACACACACACACACACTCAATGCTTGTAATGATAACAGCCCAAATTCACAGGGGTTTTTTTTCTGAGATTCAGAATAAGATAATTTTGCCCCCATTTGTTTCAAGTCCATGATTTTTTTTGACGATATATTGACGAGGCAGGTCTTGGTGATGCACAGTTGTAGATCCTGGACCTACAGAGTCATTAGTGGAATTTGGGGGAAAAAAAGTGCATCACATAACAGAGACACCAGTAGACTTCATGGTGTTTCAATGTTGCCAGCAGACTTACGATAAGAACAAGTACACTACCGCTCACTAACACAAAGGAACTTGTGGGAGCAGCATCTACCAAATTTGAACCAGATTACACAAAGCTTCCCTACGAGTCTTAAGTAACCATTTCCTTTGTATTGTTGAAAGTGAAATATATTTAACTACGCTCAGTAATATACATTTTCACCCAATAGGTCACTTAAATTTGTCTTGTATACAGTACTTGTGTAAACATGCGGTTTAATTCCACACTTCTTATAATGCCCAGTTCCTGTTGGATTTTTTTCTTGTGAATTTAACACATATTGCTTAATGACACTGTGATGACTGCGGCCGGTGAGGTAACTACACATCCCAACTACTACCTTTATAACTACACTAAACCTCACAGCGTCATAACAAGCAGTAGAGGTTATCAAAATACTCTACTACAACACCCGCTCCTAGAACCAACCTAAGGGCAAGTCAGGGAAGGGTCAGGGCAGGGCAGGGCAGGGCAGGTCAGGTCAGGTCATGGCAGGGCAGGCAGAGCAGGTCAGGTCAGGTCAGG
>NW_024746722.1:0-26148 GCF_018991925.1 Homarus americanus | reverse complement strand
CTGTGACTAGGGTTTTGTAGGCAGTGGTGGTGAGCAGTGACTGCTGGTTGTTATGAAGCAGTGGTGGTGAGCTGTGACTGGGGTAGTGAGGCAGTGGTGGTCAGATCTGTGACTACTGGGAGCGTTGTAGGCAGTGTGGTGGTGAGAGCATTGACTACACAGGAGTGTGTGGGCAGTGGTGGTGAGAGCTGCTTGACTACTGGGGGTGCTGTAGCCAGGCGTGTGGTGGTCGTGTGACTGTGAGGTTGTAAACGAGTGGTGGTGAGGAAACTGTGACTGGGGTATTTGTAGGCGGTGGTGGTGAAGCTGTGACTAAGTGCTGTAGGTGGTGGTGGTCAGAACTGCGACTGAGAGTTTTGTTGGCGAAGTGATGTGAGAACTGTGACTGTGAGGTATAGTAAGCGAGTGGCAGTGAGCAGTGAATGGGATGTTGTGGCGGTGGTGGTGAAACCATGACTGGGAATGTTGACGGTGGTGGTTAACCGTGACTGGGGTGTTGTAGGCGAGTGGTAGTGAGCTGTGACTGGGATTGTTGTGAAGCAGTGGTGGTGAGCTGGCGGGGTTTTGTGAGCGGTGGTGGTGAGAGCAGTGACAAGTTTGTTGTGAGCAGAGTGGTGAGTGCTGTATTTGAGGTGTTGAGGCAGTGGTGGTGACCATGACTGGGAGTGTTGAGGCGAGGTGGTGGTGAGGCCGTGACTAGGGTGTTGCAAGCAGTGGTAAGAGCGCTGTGACTGGGATGTTGTGAGCGAGTGGTGGTGAGCTGCGACTGGCAGTGTTGGCAGGCAGTGGTGGTGAGCTGGCAGATAGAGATGCTGGCAAACCAGTGGTGGTGAGCTGTGACTTGAGTGTTGTAGGTGGTGCTGGTGGGCTGTGACTAAGTGGCCCATGTGGAGTGGTGGTGGTGGGCTGGCTTAGGTTTTTGGGTGGTGGTGAGCCGTGATTGTAGCAGTGTTGGCAGGCAGTGGTGGTGGAAACCATGTTAGAGGTGTTATGTGGAGTGTGTGGTGGTGAGAGATGTGGCTTGGAATAATGTAGTGCTGGGTCAGGCTGTGACTGGGAGTGTTGTGACCGTCAGTGTTGAGCTGGCTACAGGTTGTAAACTGAAGTCGTGTGACTTCAGGAGTGTTAGCAGAGTGTGGTGGTCATGAGTGTTGGCAGGCGAGTGGTGGTGAGAGCTGTGACTGCTGGGGTGGCTGTGTGGGCGGTGGTGGTGGTGACTAGGTGCTGTGGGTGGCAGGTGGTGGTGGAGCTGACTGAGAGTTTTTGTTGACGATTGGTGTGTGAGGCTGTGAGCTGTGAGTGTGGTGGGCAGTGGCGGTGGGGCAATAGGATTGCAGTGATTGTGGGTAGTGGTGGTGAGCTGTGACTGGTAGTGTTGAGGTGGTGTGGTGAAACCACTGACTACAGTGTTGGCAGTGTGGTGAGCCTGACCCCAAAGGTGTTGTGACGAGTGGTGGTGAGATCTCACCCGGCTGGGATTATTTGAGGCAGTGGTGTTGAACTGTGACTGGGGTGTTGTGGCGGGTGGTGGTGAAAACTGTGAATAGGAGTTCTGTGAGGCAGAGTGGTGGTGAGGCCTTCAGCTGGCAGTGTTGTGGGCAGTGTGGTGAGGCCATGGTGGAAGTGTTGGGTGTGGTGTGGTGAGGAGATGTGACTTGGAATAATGTGGGCGAGGTGTGGGGAGCTGTATCTAGGGTTTGTGGGCGAGTGGTGGTGAGCTGCTCGACTAGGAGTTTTGGGCAGTGATGGTGAGATGTGACTTAGAGTTTTGTGAACAGTGGTGGTGAGATCCGTGACATGGCAGTGTTGTAGGCAGTGGTGGTGAGGCCGTGATTGAAGTGTTGTAGGTGTGTGGTGGTGAGAGATGTGACTTGGAATGTGGGCAGTGCTGGTCAGAGCTGTATCTAGGGGTTTGTAGGCGGGTGGTGGTGAGCTGTGACTGGGGTTTTGTGGGCAGGTCGTGGTGAGGAGCCGTGACTGGAAGGTGTTATGGCGCGTTGTGGTGGGGATCTGGCAGTATTCTGCAAGTGTTGTAGGCAGGTGGTGGTGAGCTGGCTGGGTGTATTTGTAGGCAGTGGTGATGAGAGTGTGACTGGTGTGCTGTGGGTGGTGGTGGTCAAACTTCTTGACTTAGGTTTGATGGCAGGTAGTGTGAGAACTGTGGCTGTATGAGTGTGGTAGGCGGTGGCAGTGAGCAGTGACTGGGTTGTTGTGGGCAGTGGTGTGGTGAGCCGCGGCTAAGGTGTTGAGAGGCGGAGTGGTGTTAAATATGACTGCTGGGGTGTTGTGGGCAGGTGGTAGTGAGGCTGTGACTGGGATTGTTGTGGGCGTGTGGTGGTGGGCTGTGACTGGGGTGTTGTGGGCAGTGTGGTGAGGCTGTGACTGGGGTGCTGGCGGCAGGTGTGCTGGTGAGCTGTGACTAAAAGTGTTGTGGGCAGTGGTGTGAGGCTGGGCCTAGCAGTGTTGAAGGCAGGTGTGGTGAGAGCCGCGACTGGTAGTGTTGTGGGCGAGAGGTGGTGAGAGCTATGACTAGGAGTGTTGTTGGCAGAGGTGGTAGAGGCTGTGACTGGGTTATGTGGGCAGTGGTGGTGAGAGCAGTGACTGAGATGTTGTACGTGTGGTAGTGAGCTTTGACTTGGAATGCTGTAGGCGTGTGGTGGTGAGCTGTGTTGGGGTGTTGTGTATGTGAGTGGGGTGGGCTGTGACTAGGGTGTTGGGGGCAGTGGTGGTGGAAGCTGTGACTACAGGGCGTTGTGGGCAGTGGCAGTGAGGCATTGACTGTGGCAGTGTTGTAGGCAGTGGTGGTGAGAGGTGTGACAAGTTAACGCCCAGGCAGTGGTGATCCAGAGATGAGACTGGGAGGTTGGCGGCCGAGGTGGCGAGGCTGTGACTGGGATTGCTGTGGGCGGGTGGTGAGGCTGTGACTGGCGAGTGGTGGTGAGAGCTGTGACTGGAGGTTATAGGCGAGTGGTAATGAGCTTTGACTGGGAGTGTTGTAGGTGAGTGGGTGTGAGGAGCAGGATTAGGAGTGTTGCTGCAAGTGGTGGTCAGAGATGTGACTGGGAGAGCAGGCGAGTGGTGGCTGGAGATGGGACTGGGAGTGCCAGAGAGCAAGGGTAGCTGTGACTAGGAGGCGGTTTGGCTAGTGTTGGAAGCCAGAGCTCAGACTGAGAGTGTTAAGTGGCGAGTGTTGGGTGAGAGCTGTGACTGTGGAGTGAAGAGGCAGTGAGAGCAGTGACTGGGATTGTTGTTGGCGAGTGTGTAGAGAGCTTGACTGGGAGTGTTGTAGGCGAGGTGGTGAGCCAGACTGGGAGGTGTTAGAGGCGGAGTGGGTGGGTGAGCCAGACTAGGAGCAGCAGGCAAGGCAGCTGGGAGATGTGACTGGAGAGCGGTATGAGTGCATGAGGATGTGACTGGGAGGTTGTAAGAGGAGCAACAGTAGCTGTGACCTGGAGGCATTTGCTAGTGCTGGTCAGAGCTGTGACTGAGAGTGTTGCTGGCGAGTGCTGGTGAGAGCTGTGACTGTGGAGTGTAGAAGGAGTGGCAGGAGAGCAGTGACTGGATTGTTGTTGGCGAGTGTGTGTGAGATTGGGACTGGAGTGTTGGGGCGAGCTTTGGTGAGGAGCTTGACTGAGAGGCTAGGGGCGAGTGGTGGTGAGCGTTGTGACTGGGAGTTCCCAGGCGAGTGGTGGCCGAGATGTGACTGGGAGAGCTGTAGGCGAGGGTGAGAGCTGGGATTGGGAGGCCAGAAGGAGGGTGGGTGAGAATGGGACCAGAGGTTGTAGAAGAGTGGTAGACAGACTGGGAGTGTTGTAGGCGATGCTGGAAGAGCTGTGGGACTGTGCTGTAGGCGAGTGCAGTAAGAGCTGTGAGTAGGAGTGTTGTACACGTGTGTAGTGAGAACTGTGACTTGGAATGCCAGAGGCGAGTGGTGGCCAGAGATGACCGGGAGAGTTGTAGGCGAGTGGGTATTGAGATGACTGGGAGTGCTGTAGGCGAGTGGTGTCCCACGGTCACAGCTCTCACCACCCTTTCTTCAACACTCCCAGTCGAGCTCTCACCACCATAGCAGCTGGCATCCCTAGATCCGTCTCTCCACCACCACCCGCCTTCAACACTCCCAGTCACAGCTCTCACCGCAATCGCCTACAAACTCCCAGTGCAGCTCTCATCACTCGCCTACAACACTCTAGTCACAGCTCTCACTACCACTGCGCCTACAACACTCCAGTTGTCTCACCACTAGGCTTCAACTGTCCCGTTAATGTCACCAGCACTCGCCTTCAACTCTCCCGGTCACATCTCTGCCTCCATGCCTACAGGACTCAGTCTGATTGCTCACCACCACTGCTTCTGCACTCTCAGTGCAGCTCTCGCCAACTGGCATGTCCTCAGTCACAGCTCTCACTACCACTAATTTTCAGCATCACGGTCCTGCTCTCACTCTCCTTAACTCTGGTGTGGCTCTGACCTTGCTTGCCTGCATACTCTGTAAAAGTATGACCAACACTAGCATACAGCTCTATCTGAGCTATAGCCACAACTCTCTTATAGCTTCCCAGTCTTCTCGTACCACTAGCCTATAGCTCTCCCAGTCACATCTCTGTCTTTTACAATGCTCTTAGTGCAGCTCTCGCCTGCCTGTCCTGGTCACAGCTCTCATCACTCTTTGCTAACCTCCTAGTCAAGCTCTGACACTCTTCTGGGCCTCCCAGTCACAGCTCTCACCGTTGGCCGACAGCTCTCTGAGTCTGTCTCTGACCAACACTAGCTTGCTGCTTCTAGTCACAGTGGTCACAGCTTCTTTCGAGCTCCCAGTCGCATCTCTGATCACCATTGCTTTGCTCTGTCTAATCTCTGCACCGCTTGGCTTGGCTCCTGGTCTCAGTCTCGCCACCAATCTTGCATCAAGTCACAGCTCTCATCTCTTGCCTTCTGTGTTAGTCAGCTCTTAATACCTCTTTCTCTATGGCATTCTAGTCGTTTTATACACCCATAAGCCTGCAAGCATACCGTCACAGCTCTCGCCGCCGTACACGGCACTCTTAGTGCGGCTTTCTCGCCTGCAACGCTCATTCAGGCTCTCGCCACCACTTGCTTACTGGGCTCAAGTGATAGCTGTCGCACCACTCGCCTACAACGCTCCCTGTCTGAAGTCTCGCACTACTTGCGCATGCCCTTAGTCTGGCTCTCACCAGCTCTCGTAAAGCATTCCAGTTGCGTGCTCTGCCACTCGCTGCTGCACTTCCAGTCACGATCTCCACTGTAGCCCTAACTCAGTCACAGGTCTGACCACCGCTCGCCTAGCTCCTAGTCCAGGCTCTGGCCACTCATCTGGTATCGTAGTCGTGCTCTAACCACCTTTGCCTACTATCTCCCAGTCACATCTCTCACCACTGCTGCCTACAGGCTCTTAGTCACGCTTCCGCTCTCTTGCCTCTGGTCACGGCTCTGGTCACCACTCTTGCAGCCTCCTAGTCACATCTCTGACCACTTCTTCTGGTCTCCCAGTCACATCTCTGACCACCACTTGCCTTCTTGTTACAGCTCTCTGCCGCCTGTATCTCCAGTCACAGCTCTCACCACCTCTCGCCTACTTGAAGTCGCTCTGACCACCGCTGTGCAGCCTCCCAGTCATGCTCTACCTAGCCTAAAGCTGCCAGTCACGGCTCTCACCACCACTCCCTACATAACTCCCAGTGACAGCTCTCACCACCACGCGCCTACAGCATTCCAGTCACAGCTCTCAGCTGCACCACAGTGTACCACACTCCCGAGTCGGGCTCTCACTACCACTCGCCTACAGCACTGCCAGTCACGGCTCTCACCAACTACTTTGCAGGACTCTAGTACGCTCCCTTTTCCTCGCCTACAACCTCTAGTCTGCTCTCACCATCACTCGTACCAAACTCTCGGGTGCAGCTCTCAGCACCACTGGCCTGCAACACTCCTAGTCACAGCTCTCACCTGTTTTTGTGTTCACCACTCGCCTACAACACTCTAGTCACAGTCTTGTTGTTGTTCACCAGCTCTCTCCTGAAGCACTCCAGTCAGGCTCTCGCCACTCGCCTTCAGTGCTCTCATTCACGGCTCTCACCTGCTAGCCTTCAGCCTCCAGTCACTGGTCTCACCACCACTCGCCTGTAGTCTCAGTCAGCTCTTGCTCGTGCTGTTCTGGTAGTTGCTCTCACCATTTGGTGCCATAAACTCTCAGTCAAAGCTCTGACCAGCACTCATACAGAGCTTCCTAGTCACAGCTCTCACTACCACTCGCCTACAACTCTCCTAGTCAGATCTCTGCCACTCGCCTACAGCTCTCCTAGTGTTAACCATCACTCGTGCGGAGCTCCAGTCTCAGTCACCACTACTTGCCTGCAACACTCCCAGTCACAGCTCTCCCACCATTCGCCTAGCATTCAAGTCACAGCTCTCACCACCTCAAGCCTACAACCTCCCAGTACAGCTCTCACCACCACTCGCCTTCAACACTGCCAGTAACGGCTCTCTCTAATCGCCTACAAAACTCAAGTCACGCTCTCACCACCACTCGCCTGAGACTCCTGGTCACAGCTCTCACCACCTCTCGCCTACAACACTCCCAGTCATTGCTCTCACCGCCACCTGCCTACAAGCTCTAGTCATCTCACCACCACTGCCTTTCAACACTCTGTCACAGCTCTCATCAGCACTCGCCTACAACACTCCAGTCACAGCTCTCACCACCACTCGCCTGCCCTCCTAGTCACAGCTCTCACCACCACTCGCCTCAACACTTTTTAGTCTTGCTCTGACCCCTTCCTACTAGCCTCCTGGTCACAGCTCTCACCAGCACTCGCCTACAACACTCCCAGTCACAGCTCTCACCACCACCTCGCCCATCACACTCCCAGTGACAACCTCACCACTACTGCCAACAAAACTCCTACAGTCACAGCTCCTGCCCACCACTGCCTACAGCACCTCTAGTCACAGCCTGACCACCACCTCTTCTGTCACTCTAGTCACATCTCTCACCACCATTCGCCTACAACTCTCCACATGTCACATCTCTCTGACCACCACTCTGCCTACAGCACTCTTAGTCACAGCCTCCCACCAGCACTCGCCTGCCAACACTCCCAGTCACAGCTCACCACCACTCGCCTACAACACTCCTAGTCACAGCCTCACCACCACTCGCCATACAGCACTCCTGCAGTCACATCTCCTGACCACCACTGCCTACAACTCTCCCAGTCACATCTCTGACCACCACTGCATACTACACCTCAGTCACAGCTATCACCACCACTCGCCTATAACACTGCCAGTCACGGCTCTCACCACCACTCGCCTATAACACTGCCAGTCACGGCTCTCACCACCACACGCCTACAACACTCCCAATTACGGCTCTCACCACTACTCGCCTACAAAACTGCCAGTCACGGCTCTCACCACCACTCGCCTACAAAACTCAAAATCACAGTTCTCACCACCACTCGCCTACAACACTCTTAGTCACAGCTCTCACCAGCTCTCGCCTACAACACTCCCAGTCACAGCTCTCACCACCACTCCCCTACAGCACTCCCAGTCACAGCTCTCACCACCACTCGCCTACAACACTCCCAGTCACAGCTCTCACCACCACTCGCCTACAACACTCACAGTCTCAGCTCTCACCACCACTGGCCTACAACAATCCTAATCACAGCTCTCACTACCACTCGCCTACAACACTCCCAGTTACCGCTCTCACCACCACTCGCTTTCAACACTCCCAGTCACGGCTTTCACCACCAATCGCCTTCAACACTCACAGTCACAGCTCTCACCACTACTCGCCAACAAAACTCTCAGTCACAGCTCTGACCACCACTCTCCTACAGCAATCCTAGTCACAGCTCTCACTACCACTCACCTACAACACTCTTAGTCACAGTTCTCACCACCGCTCGCCTACAACACTCCTAGTCACAGCTCTCACCACCACTCGAAAACAGCACTCCTAGTCACAGCTCTCTCCACCACTCACCTACTACTCTCCCAGTCACATCTCTGACCTGTGCCTGCTTACTCCTAGTCACAGCTCACCACCACTCGCCTGCCTCCCGTGCAGCTCTCATCACCCACCTGCCTCCCAGTCACAGCTCTACCACCACTCGCCTACAACATTCCCAGTCCAGCTCTCAGCACCTCAAGCCTACAACATAATTACGGCTCTCCACCACTCGCCTACAACACTGCCAGTAGCGCTCTCACCAACACTCGCCTACAAACTCAAGTCCACAGCTCTCACCACCACACCTGCTCTACCTCCTAGTCTGGCTCTTACCACCTCTCGCCTACAACACTCCCAGTCGTTGCTCTCACCACCACCCGCCTCTAACCTCTAGTCACAGCTCTGCCACCACTCGCTTACAACACTCTTAGTACAGCTCATCGCTCGCCTGCCTCCCAGTCACACCTCTCCCACCACTCGCCTACAACGCTCCCAATCACGGCTCTCACCACCACTCGCCTACAACCTCCCAGTCATAAGTCTCACCACCACTGCGCCTATAACACTCCTAGTCAGGCTCTCACCACCACTCGCCTGTAATCCCAGTCACTGCTCTCCACCACCACTCGCGTCTACACTCCCAGTCACAACTCTCACCCACTACTCGCCAACAAAACTCTCACTCCCAGCTCTGCCACCCCTTGCCTGGCCTCCTAGTCCTGGCTCCTGAGCCACTCTCTTACAACACTCCCTAGTTCACATCTCTCACCACTATTCTTCTAGCTCTCTCCAGTCAAATCTCTGACACCACTTGCCTACAGCACTCTTGGTCACAGTTCTCTCCAGCACTCGCCTAACCTCCCAGTCACAGCTCTCCACCACCTCTCGCCTACAACCTCCTATTCACAGCTCTCACCACCCTGCGCCTGGCTCAGTCACAGCTCACCACCACTCGCCTGCTCTCAGTCATCTCTGTCACCACTCGCCTGGAACTCCCAGTCACAGCTCTACCACCACTCGCCTACTCGTCACAGCTCTCCACCACTACATAACTCCCAGTCACAGCTCTCTCACCACCACACGCCTGCAGCATTCCAAGTCTGGCTGCTACCACGTGTACAACCTCAGTCACGGCTCTTACCGCCACTCACTTCTACACTCCACAGTCGCTCTCACCACCTTCGCCAACAAAACTCTCAGTCACAGCTCTGACCACCACTCACCTGCAGCACTCCTGGTCACGGCTCTCTCACCACCACTGCTTCTACAACACTGTCAGTCAGACCTCTCCACCACTCTGCTAGCTCTCTAGTCACAGCTCTCACCACCACTCGCCTACAGCACTCCCAGTCACAGCTTTGCCACCACTGCGCCTGCAGCACTCCAGTCACAGCTCTCACCACCACGCCTACAGCATTCCCAGACACAGCTCTCTCCCCACACGTGTTTACACTCCCAGTCGCTCTCTACCACTCGCCCTACCTTCTCCCAGTCAGCTTTCTCACCACTCTCGCCTAGCTTCCCAGTACGCTCTCACCACCACTCGCCTACAGCACTCCCAGTCATCTCTGTACACTCGCCTACAACTCTCCCAGTCACATCTCCCAGCCATCTCGCCTACAGCACTCCCAGTACCAGCTCTAACCACCACTCGCCTTCAACACTCCCATTCACAGCTCTCACCACCACTCACCTTCTGCTCCCAGTCACAGCTCTCACCACCACTCGTACTACACACTCACAGTCACAGCTCTCTGCCACTGCACGATTGGCTTCGTAGAAGTCCCAGTCACTGCTCTGTTGGCTCTCCCTTGCTGCTACAACCTCCAGTCTGGCTCTCACAACCACTCGCCTGCTGCTCCTGGTCGCGGATCTGCACCCCACTCGCCTTCTTGCTCCCATTCATCTCACATTTTGTCAATTTTGGCTGCTTATGATCTCTGACTACCACTCGCCTACAGCACTGGTCACAGCTCTCACCATCCTGCTTGCTCCAGTCTGGCTCTCCTCTTTGGTGACAAACTCTCAGTCTTAGCTCTGGGCCTTGTGGCTCATGCTGCCACTGTGCTGGCACTCCTGTGTCCCAACTCCTAGCTCCTCTTCTGGCTTGCCTCCCCAGATCACAGCTCTCCTACCTCACCTGCTTTCTCCCAGTCCATACAAACGCCTACAACGTCCAGTGTAGCTCTCCTTGCATGCCTCGTGCGCTCACACCCACCACTCTGCCTACAACACCAGTCAAACTCCCACCACCTCGCCTGCCCACTCCTAATGCAACTCTCCTTTGCCTCGCCTACCACTCTTGATCGCTCTCTACTCCTGCCTCCAGGCTTTCACTCTCACCACTTGGTAGTCTGCTCACTTGCCTGTACTCCCAGTCGACATACCACCACTCATTGCCTCCCAGTCACGGCTCTCACCACTCGACTTAGGTCGTCCCATTCTGGCTCTCACCTCTCTAACAATCTCAGTCACTGCTCTTACCGCCAATCGCCTACTAAACCATGCAGCTCTCACCTCGCCTGCTCTCCCAAATGCGCCTGCAGTGCCATAGCCTACAGCCTCCCAGTCACAGCTCTCCCCACCACTCACCTTCAACACTCCCAGTCACAGCTCTCACCACCTCGCCTACATGGCTTGACCCGACTCGCCCTGCACTGAGAGTGCAAGCAGCTGCACCCATTGCCACTCCCAAGTGCAGCTCTCTTTACTCGCCTGAGACATGCCAGATGGGCTCTCTCGCCTACAAACTTTCTGTCTACACTCTACTTCCCTCTGGCTGCCACCAATTTCCAAGTCAGCTTGCTTCCTCGCCTGCAACCTCCTGGTCCCAGCTCTCACCACCCATAAACACAGCATACGTCTGGTGCTCACCACACCCACTGTTTTGCTGTCTCGTCTGGCTCTCTACCACTTGCTCTTAACCCACTTTCCTCAGTCCACACAGCTCTCACCTGCTCGCCTACCATACACTCTGTGATCCTTGCACCACTCATTGCAGCACTCCCTGCAACTCTGCTACCACTCATGCAGGCTGTATGGCCATCTCTGGGCACTGCTCCTTTGGCATCCTGATCTGCTCACCACTGCAGCCTCAACACTCTCAGTCTGGCTTTCCCACTCCTTCTGCCTCCCAGTCTGGCTCTCTTGCCTCCAACAATCCCAGTCACTGCTCTCACATGCCTGCCACCTCCTGATCCAGCTCTCACTCCTCTCAGTGCAGGCCAACACTAGCACCACACCTGGTGCTGTGCAACCTCCCAATCATCTCCTGACCACCACATGCCTACCTCTCCCAGTCACATCTCTGACCCACCACTTGCCTTGCTCTAGTCCTGGCTCATCCCCTGCTCATGTGCTTGCTCCCAGTCTGGCTCTCATCACCACTCTGGCATGCAGAACCTCCCCCATGGGTCTCCCTCAGGCCTCCCTCACCCTAAAACTCTCACGACCAGCGCGTCAGCGCAAACATAAGATCGCAGATCTTACCCTCTCGCCACACTCCCCGTCGTTGCTCCTCACCTGCTCGCCTACAACATCATAAGTCCTAGCTCTCACCACAACTCGCTTCTGTGCCTCTTCGTCACCAGATGCTTGCTCAACCTGGCCCCTGATCACAACTCCTACCCCCTCTGCTTCTGCCCTCCCATCCACCCAGCTCTCTGGCTCTTCCTGCCTCCCAGTCCCTACGTCTCCACACTCGCCTGCTTACTCCTAGTCACAGCTCTCTGCACCACTCTCTCAGCTTACTCCCAGTCACCTCTCCTCTCGCCTACTACCTCCCAATCACCTTTCTACCACTTTCACTTCCTTTCTAGTCTGGCTGCCACTCACGCCTGCAATACTCTTGGTCACGTCTGCTGGCCTGCCAACATGTGGGTTTTCCCAGCACTGGCTGCTGCATACAGTCCAGCTCTCTCACCACCACTCAGCAGCAACAATCTCAGTCACAGCTCCCCGACCAACCCTAGCATACCATGCTCCTGGTCACAGCTATGACCTGCTCTCTTACAACACTCCAGTCACATCTCTGGCCACCACTCGCCCACAACTCTCCCAGCCACATCTCTGACCACCACGCCTGCAGCACTCCTGAGTCACGGCTCTCACCACCACTGCTTCCTGTACTCCAGTCACAGCTCTCATCACCACTCTCACCACAACACTCCCAGTCACAGTTCTCACCACTCTTTTGGCATTCAAGTCACAGCTCTCAACCTCAAGCTTTAACACTCCCCCAGTGCAGCTCTCACCACCACACTCGCCTACAGCACTGCAGTGGCCGGCTCTCTGCCACTCGCCTACAAAACACCAGAGTCACAGCTCTCTGCCACTCGCCTACCAACACTCCTGTCCCAGCTCTCACCACTCTGGCACCCCAACCTCTTAGTCACAGCTCACTCACCAGCACTCGCCTCTGCTTACTCTCAGTCCTCTCATCCACCACTAGCCTGCACTCTGTCACAGCTCTCTGCCACTGGCCTACAACCTCTTGGTCTGAGTTCTCACACCACTCGCCTGCAACACTCTCTGGTCAGGCTCTCACCACGACTGGCCTATAGCAATCCAGTCACTGTCACCACCCTGCCTGCTGCGTCAGTCTGTCTCTCCTGTGGGTGGTTGGTCAGCCACCGCTCGCCTTGCTCCTGGTCACAGCTCTGACAACCGCTCTCTTCAGCACTCCCGGTCGCTCTCCACCATTCCTTCGCCTGCCGGCGGTGCGGTTCCTCCAGCACTTGCCTGCTTACTCTGGTCTGGCTCTCACCACCTGTGCGCCTGCAACACTTTTGGTCACAGGCTCTGCTAGCACTGCTTTGGGCAACGGTCCCGTTTCAGCTCTGCTCGCCTGGCTCTCTGATGCATCTCTGATCACGACTCGGCTTCTGGCTTGCTCCCGGTCTCGAGCTCTCACCGCCACTTTCATGCTAGCTATCCGGTCACGGGTCTCTGCACTCAGCCTGCAACTCCTGGTCAGCTCTCACCACCACTCGCCCTGGCATTCTTGGTCACAGCTCTCGCTTCACCGCTTGTGCAATGCTCCTGGTCACGCTCTCTGTGGCTCGCCTGCCGGCTTTTCGCTGTCACGGCTCTCTACCACTTTGGACTTCTTGCTCCCGAGTCACGTCTCACCACCACTCCTTCTTACTCCTGAGTCATTTCTACACCAATCACGCTGCCTCCCAGTCACAGCTCACCACTCACCTGCTTGCTCCTGGTCTGGCTCTCACAACCACTGGCTACAACATATAGTGCACTGCTCTCCCACCTCTCGCTTACACTCCAGTCGCTCTCTCACCACTCGCCGACTGTTAGTCACAGCTCTGACCACCACTCGCCTACATGCTTAGTCTGCTCTCACCACCACTCGCCTACAAAATGTCAGTCTGCTTTCTCACCACCACTCGCTTGCCTCCTCTCACAGATCTCACCACTCGCCTACAGCACTCCCAGTCACAGATCTAGCCACCACTCGCTTGCTGTCCCAGTCACAGCTCTTACCACTACTCGCCTCTCTCCCAGTCACGGCTCAGCCACCGCCTCACCTACAGCACTCCTGAGTCACGCTCTCACACCCACCACTGGCCTGCAGCACTCCCAGTCACAGCTCTCACCACCACTGCGCCTACAACTCTCTGAGTCATCTCTGACCACCACTGGCTTACAGCACTCCCAGTCTGGCGCTCACCACCACTGCGCCTACAACACTCTCAGTCACAGCTCTCACCACCACTCCTTCTACAACACTCCCAGTCACAGCCCTCACCACCACTCGCCTGCAACAATCCCCATTCACTGCTCTCACCTGCCATTCGCCACAACACTCCCAGTCAGATCTGCCACCTCTCCTGGCCTGCTGGTCGTTGCTCTCACCACCACTCGCCTAACACTCCTAGTGTTGGTCTCACACTTGCTTACAACATTCTTGTTCGGCTCTCCCACTCAAGCCTGCAACACTCCCAGTCCATTTCTCACCACCACTCGCCTACAACAGCCAGTAACGGCTCTCACCAGCACTCGCCTACACTCCAGTCGCAGCTCACCACCACTCGCCTGCACCCTCTAGTCGGATCTCACCACCTCTCGCCTACAATACTTAGTCACAGCTCTCACCCACCACTCGCCTGCCTCTAGTCACAGCTCTCACACCACTGCTTACAACCTCTTAGTCACAGCTCTCACAGCAGTCGCCTAACCTCCCAGTCACAGCTCTCACCACCGCTCGCTAACCTCCCAATCACAGCTCTCACCACCACTCGCCTACAACCTCCCAGTCACAAGTCTCACCACCACTCGCCTACCACTCCCAGTCGCTCTCACACCACTCGCCTGCCTCCTAGTCACAGCTCTCCACCACTCGCCTACAATACTCTTAGTCACAGCTCTCACCAGCACTCGCCTACAACACTTCCAGTCCAGCTCTCACACCACTCGCCTACAACCTCCCAGTCACAGCTCTCACCACCACTCGCCTACAACCTCCCAGTCACAGTCTCACCACCACTCGCCTATAACCTCTGGTCACAGCTCTCACCTCGCCTACAACACTCCCAGTCACAGCTCTCACCACCTCTCGCCTACACTCCCAGTCGCAGCTCACCACTCGCCTACAACACTCTAGTCAGCTCCTGCTTACCACCTCTGGTCACAGCTCTGACCACCACCGCCTGCTTACTCTAGTCCTGTCACCCACCACTCTCTTCAGCCTCCCAGTCACATCTCTGACCACCACTCGCCTACAACTCTCCAGTCCCAACATCTCTGACCACCACTTGCCCTACAGCACTCTAGTCACAGCTCTCACCACCACTCGTACAACACTCCCAGTCACGCTCTCATCACCTCTCGCCTGCTCCCAGTCACAGTTCTCACCACCACTCGCCTACAGCATTCCAAGTCACAGCTCTCAACACCTCAAACCTGCAACACTCCCATTGCGGCTCACCACACTCGCCTACAACACTGCCAGTAACGGCTCTCACCAACACTCGCCTACAAAACTCCAAGTCACAGCTCTCACCACCATTCGCCTACAACACTCCTAGTTCACAGCTCTTACCACCTCTCCTTCACAACCTCCCAGTCACGTTGCTCTCACCACTAGCCTACAAAACTCCAGTCACAGCTCTCACCACCACTCGCCTACAAACTCTAGTCACAGGTTTCACCACCACTCGCCTAACACTCTTAGTCACAGCTCTCCCAGCACTCGCCTACAACACTCCCAGTCACAGCTCTCACCACCACTCGCCTACAACACTCCCAGTCACAGCTCTCACCACCACTCACCAACAATCCCAGTCACAGCTCTCACCACCACTCGCCTACAACACTCCAAGTCACAGATCTCACCACCCTCGCCTACAACACTCCCAGTCACACCTCTCACCACCTCTCGCCTACCACACTCCCAGTCGCAGCTCTCACCACCACTCGCCTACAACACTCCTAGTCACAGCTCTCACCAACACTCGCCTACAATGCTCTTGGACACAGCTCTCACCAGCACTCGCCTCCACCCTCCCAGTCAAGCTCTCACCACGACTCGCACAACACTCCCAGTCACAGCTCTCATCACCACTCGCCTACGACTCCCAGTCACAGCTCTCACCACCACTTCGCCTGCAACACTCCCAGTCACAGCTCTCACCACCACTCGCCTACAATCCCAGTCACAGCTCTCACCACCACTCGCCTGCAACACTCTTAGTCACAGCTCTCAGCACTCGCCAACAAAACTCTAGTCACAGCTCTCGCCTGCTTACTCCCAGTCACGGCTCTCACCACCACTCGCCTTCAGTACTCCCAGTCACGGCTCTCACCACCACTCGCCTTCAACACTCCTAGTCACAGCTTTCACCACCACTCGCCTACAACAATCTCAGTCACTGCTCTCACCGCCACTCGCCTACTACACTCACAGTCACAGATCTCACCACTACTCGCCAACAAAACTCTCAGTCACTGCTCTGACCACCACTCACCTACAGCACTCCTAGTCACAGCTCTCACCACCACTCGCCTACAATACTCCCAGTCAGACCTCTCGCCACCACTCGCCTACACCTCTCCTAGTCACAGCTCTCACCACCACTCGCCTACAGCACTCCCAGTCACAGCACTAACCACCACTCGCCTACAACACGCCTAGTCACAGCTCTCACCACAACTCGCCTGCAACACTCCCAGACACAGCTCTCACCACCACACGCCTACAGCATTCCAAGTCACAGCTCTCACTACCACACGTGCACAACACTCCCAGTCACGGCTCTCACCACCACTCGCCTACAACACTCCCAGTCACAGCTCTCACCACCTCTCGCCTACAAAATCCAGTCACCAGCTCTCACCACTACTCGCCTGGGGCTCCTACTCCACGGCTCTCACCTCCACTCGCCTACAACACTTTTTAGTCCTGAGGATTCTCACTAGCACTTGCCCCTGCAACACTCTATTCACAGCTCACACCACTCGCCTAACCTCCCAGTCACAACTCTCACCACAACTCGCCTGCCTCCCAGTCTCAGCTCTCTCACCACCACAGGCCGAAAAAACAATCCCCAGTCTGGCTCTCCCACTACCACTCGCCTACAACCCCTCCCAGTCACGGCTCTCACAACCACTCGCCTTCAACACTCCCAGTCACGGCTCTCACCACCACTCGCCTTCGACACTCCCATTCACAGCTCTCACCACTACTCGCCAACAAAACGCTCAGTCACAGCTCTGCCCACCACTCGCCTACAGCACCCCTAGTCACAGCTCTGACCACCACACTCTTGCAACACTCCTAGTCACATCTCTCACCACCATTTGCCTACAACTCTCCCAGTCACATTTTTGACCACCACTTGCCTACAGCACTCCTAGTCACAGCTCTCACCACCACTCGCCTACAACACTCCCAGTCACATTTCTCACCACCACTCGCCTAGAGCATTCCAAGTCACAGCTCTCACCACCTCAAGCCTACAACACTCCCAATTACGGCTCTCACCACCACTCGCCTACAACACTGCCAGTAACGGCTCTCACCAACACTCGCCTACAAAACTCCGTCACAGCTCTACACCATTCGCCTACAACATTCCTAGTCACAGCTCTTACCACCTCTCGCCTCCAACACTCCCAGTCGTTGCTCTCACCACCACTCGCCGACAACACTCCTAGTCACAGCTCTCACCACCACTCGCTTACAACACTCTTAGTCACAGCTCTCACCAGCAGTCGCCTACAACACTTCCAGTCACAGCTGTCACCCCCACTCGCCTACAACATTCCCAATCACAGCTCTCACCAACACTCGCCTACAACACTCCCAGTCACAAGTCTCACCACCACTCGCCTACAACACTCCTAGTCACAGCTCTCACCACCTCTCGCCTACCACACTCCCAGTCGCAGCTCTCACCACCACTCGCCAACAACACTCTCAGTCACAGCTCTGACCAACACTAGCATACCGCACTCCTAGTCACAGCTATGACCACCACTCTCTTACAACACTCCCAGTCACATCTCTGACCACCACTCGCCTACAACTCTCCGAGTCACATCTCTGACCACCACTTGCCTACAGCACTCCTAGTCACAGCTCTCACCACCACTCGCCTACAACACTAACAGTCACAGCTCTCATCACCACTCGCCTACAACACTCCCAGTCACAGCTCTCACCAGCACTCGCCTACAGCATTCCAAGTTACAGCTCTCAACACCTCAAGCCTACAACACTCCCAATTACGGCTCTCACCACCACTCGCCTACAACACTGCCAGTAACGGCTCTCACCAACACTCGCCTACAAAACTCCAAGTCACAGCTCTCACCACCACTCGCCTACAACACTCCTAGTCACAGCTCTTACCACCTCTCGCCTGCAACACTCCCAGTCGTTGATCTCACCACCACTCGCCTACAACACTCCTAGTCACAGCTCTCACCACCACTCGCTTACAACACTCTTAGTCACAGCTCTCACCAGCACTCGCCTACAACACTCCCAGTCACAAGTCTTACCACCACTCGCCTATAACACTCCTAGTCAGAGCTCTCACCACCACTCGCCTACAACAATCCCAGTCACTGCTCTCACCACCACTCGCCTACTACACTCCCAGTTACAACTCTCACCACTACTCGCCAACAAAACTCTCACTCACAGCTCTGACCACCACTTGCCTACAGCACTCCTAGTCACAGCTCTGACCACCACTCTCTTACAACACTCCTAGTCACATCTCTCACCACCATTCGCCTACAACTCTCCCAGTCACATCTCTGACCACCACTCGCCCACAGCACTCTTAGTCACAGCTCTCACCAGCACTCGCCTACAAAACTCCCAGTCACAGCCCTCACCACCACTTTCCTACAGCACTCCCAGTCACATCTCTGACCACCACTCGCCTACAACTCTCCCAGTCACATCTCTGACCACCACTCGCCTACAGCACTCACAATCACAGCTCTAACCACCACTCGCCTACAACACTCACAGTCACAGCTCTCACCACTACTCGACAACAAAACTCTCAGTCACAGCTCTGACCACCACTCACCTACAGCACTCCTAGTCACAGCTCTCACCACCACTTGCCTACAGCACTCACAATCACAGCTCTAACCACCACTCGCCTACAACACTCCCAGTCACAGCTCTCACCACCACTCGCCTACAACACTCCCAGTCACAGCTCTCACCACCACTCGCTTACAACACTCCCAGTCTCAGCTCTCACCACCACTGGCCTACAACAATCCTAGTCACAGCTCTCACTACCACTCGCCTACAACATTCCCAGTCACGGCTCTCACCACCACTCGCCTTCAACACTCCCAGTCGCGGTTCTCATCACCACTCGCCTTCAACACTCCCATTCACAGGTCTCACCACCACTCACCTACAACAATCTCAGTCACTGCTCTTACCGCCACTCGCCTACTACACTCACAGTCACAGCTCTCACCACTACTCGCCAACAAAACTCTCAGTCACAGCTCTGACCACCATTCACCTACAGCACTCCTAGTCACAGCTCTCACCACCACTCGCCTACAACACTCTTAGTCACAATTCTCACCACCACTCGCCTACAACACTCCTAGTCACAGCTCTCACCACCACTCGCCTACTATACTCCCAGTCACAGCTCTCACCACCACTCGCCTGCAACTCCAGTCACAGCTCTCACCACCACGCCTAGCATTCCAAGTCACAGCTCTCGCTCCACCGTGTACAACACTCCCAGTCGACTCTCCACCACTGCTCCTGGCACTGCCAGTCACGGCTCTCACCACCACTCGCCTACAAAACTCCTAGTCACAGCTCTCACCACCACTCGCCCACAACACTCCCAGTCACCTCTCACCACCTCTCGCCTACCACACTCCCAGTCGCAGCTCTCACCACCACTCGCCTACAACACTCCGGTCACAGCTCTCACCACCACTCGCCTGCATACTCTCTAGTCACAGCTCTGCACCACCACTCGCATACAAAACTCCTAGTCACAGCTCTCACTACCACTCGCCTACAACACTCCTAGTCACAGCTCTCACCACCTCTCGCCTACAACACTCCCAGTCGCAGCTCTCACATCCACTCCCCTACAACACTCCTAGTCACAGCTCTCACCACCACTAGCCTACAACACTCTTAGTCACAGCTCTCACCACCACTCGCCTACAGCACTCCCAGTCACAGTTCTCACCACCACTCGCCTTCAACTCTCCCAGTCACATCTCTGACCACCACTCCACCTGGCACTCCCAGTCACACCTCTCACCACCACTCGCCTACAACCTCCTAGTCAATCGCTCTCACCACCACTCGCCTACAAAACTCCTGTCACAGCTCTCACCTTGCACTCGCCTACAACACTCCCAGTCACGCCTCACCACCACTCGCCTTCAGTACTCCCTGTCACGGCTCTCACCACCACTCGCCTTCAAATTCTAGTCACAGCTCTCACCACCACTCACCTACAACAATCAGTCACTGCCACCGCCACTCGCCTACTACACTCACAGTCACAGCTCTGACCACCACTCACCTACAGCACTCTAGTCACAGCTCTCACCACCACTCGCCTACAACACTCTTAGTCACAGTTCTCACACCACTCGCCTACAACCTCCCTAGTCACAGCTCTCACCACCACTCGCCTGGCACTCCCAGTCACAGCTCTCACCACCATCGCCTACAACTCTCAGTCACATCTTTTACCAACACGCACAGCACTCCCAGTCACAGCGCTCACCTGCTACTCGCCTACAACACTCAGTCACAGCTCACCACCACTCGCCTACAACACTCCCAGTCACGCTCTCACCACCACTCGCCACAACAATCCCAGTCACTGCTCTCATCGCCACCGCCTACAACACTCTACTCATGGCTCTCCACCCCCACTCGCCTACAACACTTTTAGTCACAGCTCACCAGCACTCGCCTGCAACACTCCCAGTCACAGCTCACCACCACGCACCAACACTCAGTCACGCTCTCACCACTCGCCTACAACACTCCCAGTCTCAGCTCTCACCACCACTGGCTTACAACAATCCCAGTCACAGCTCTGCACTCATACAACACTCCCAGTCACGCACTCACCCACCACTCGCATTCAACACTCCCAGTCACGGCTCTCACCATCACTCGCCATCAACACTCCCATTACAGCTCTCACTACCACTCACCTACAACAATCTCAGTCACTGCTCTTACCGCCACTCGCCTACTACACTCACAGTCACAGCTCTTACCATGCTCGCCAACAAACTCTCAGTCACAGCTCTGACCACCACTCACCTACAGCACTCCTAGTCACAGCTCTCACGACTCGCCTACAAACTCTTAGTCACAATTCTCACCACCACTCGCCTGCTACCTCCTAGTCACAGCTCTAACCACCACTCGCCTCAGCACTCCAATCACAGCTCTCACCACCACTCGCCTACAACTCTCTCAGTCACATCTCTGACCACCATTCGCTTACAGCACTCCCAGTCTGGCGCTCACCACCCTCGCCTAGCCTCAGTCACAGCTCTCACCACCACTCGCCTACAACACTCCTAGTCACAGCTCTCACCACCACTCTCCTACAACAATCCCAGTCACTGCTCTCACCGACACTCGCCTACTACACTCACAGTCAGCTCTCACCACCACTCGCCAACAACACTCTCAGTCACAGCTCTGACCAACACTAGCATACCGCCCTCCTAGTCACAGCTCTCACCACCACTCGCCTTCGACACTCCCATTCACAGCACTCACCACTACCAGCTAACAAAGCTCTCAGTCACAGCTCTGCACACCACTCGCCTACAACACTACTCAGTCACAGCTCTGACCAACACTAGCATACAGCACTCTAGTCACAGCTATGACCACCACTCGCCAACACTCCCAGTCACGTCTCTCACCACCACTCGCATTCAACACTCCCAGTCACGGCTCTCACCATCACTCGCCTTCAACACTCCCATTCACAGCTCTCACTACCACTCACCTACAACAATCTCAGTCACTGCTCTTACCGCCACTCGCCTACTACACTCCCACAGTCAGCTCTCACCACTACTCGCCAACAAAGTCTCAGTCACAGCTCGACCACCACTCTCTTACAAGCCCAGTCACATCTCTGACCACCACTCGCCTACAATCAAGTCACATCTCTGACCACTTCTTGCCTACAGCACTCCTAGTCACAGCTCTCACCACTCGCCTACAACAATCCCAGTCACAGCTCTCATCACCACTCGCCTACAACCTCCCAGTCACAGCTCTCACCACCACTCGCCTACAGCATTCCAGTCTCGCTCTCACCACCTCAAGCCTACAACACTCCCAATTACAGCTCTCACCACCACTCGCCTACAACACTGCCAGTAACGGCTCACCACAATCGCCTACAAAACTCCAGTCAAAGCTATCACCACCACTCGCCTAGCACTCCTACTCACAGCTCTCACCACCACTCGCCTACAACACTTTTAGTCACAGCTCTCACCAGCACTCGCCACCGCCAGTCACAGCTCACCACCACTCGCCTACAACCTCCCAGTCAGCTCTCACAACCATCACCTAACACTCAGTCACGGCTCTCACCACCACTCGCCTTCGACACTCCCATTCAGAGCTCTCACCACTACTCGTAACAAACTCCCAGTCACAGCTCTGCACACCACTCGCCTACAACACTACTAGTCACAGCTCTGACCAACACTAGCATACCGCACTCCTAGTCACAGCTATGACCACCACTCTCTTAACACTCCCAGTCACATCTCTGACCACCACTCGTACAACTCTCCAGTCCATCTCTGACCACTTCTTGCCTACAGCACTCTAAGTCACAGCTCTCACCACCACTCGGCTACAGCACTCCCAGTCACAGCTCTCACCACCACTCACCCTAGCACTCCCAGTCACAGCGCTCACCACCACTCGCCTACAACACTCTCAGTCACAGCTCTCACCACCACTCGCCTACAACACTCCCAGTCACAGCTCTCATCACCACTCGCCTACAACAATCAGTAACTTCTCACCGCCACGCCTGCACTCCTACTCACAGCTCACCACCACTCGCTTACAGCACTCTTAGTCACAGCTCTCACCAGCACTCGCCTACAACACTCCCAGTCACAGCTCTCACCACCACTCACAACAATCAAGTCACTGCTCTCACCACCACTCGTAATACTCCCTCCAACTCTCGCCACTGCTCGCCAACAAAACTCTCAGTCACAGCTCTGCCCACCACTCGCCTACAGCACTCTATTCACAGCTCTGACCACCACTCTCTTACAACTCCTACTCATCTCTACCACCACTCGCCTACAACTCTCCCAGTCCATCTCTGACCACCTCGCCTACAGCACTCCCAGTCACAGCTCTAACCACCACTCGCCTACAACACTCCCAGTCAGCTCTCACCACCACTCGCCTAAAGCTCTCCAGTCACAGCTCTCACCACCACTCGCCTACAGCATTCTAAGTCACAGCTCTCACCACCAGCCTACAGCACTCCCAGTCACAGCTCTCAACCACTTGCCTACAGCACTCTAGTCACAGCTCTCACCACCACTCGCCTACAACCCTCCCAGTCACAGCTCTCATCACCACTCGCCTACAACACTCCAGTCACGCTCTCACCACCACTCGCCTACAGCATTCCCAGTCACAGCTCTCACCACCTCAGCCTGCAACACTCCCAGCTACGGCTCTCAACCACTCGCCTACAACACTCCCAGTCACGGCTCTCACCACCACTCGCCTGCAAAACTCCCAGTCACAGCTCTCACCACCACTCGCCTACAACACTCCTAGTCACAGTTCTTACCACCTCGCCTACAACACTCCCAGTCGTTGCTCTCACCACCACTCGCCTACAACATTCCTAGTCACAGCTCCACCACCACTCGCCTTCAACACTCCAATCACAGCTCTCACCACCACTCGCCTACAACACTCCCAGTCACAAGTCTCACCACCACTCGCCTACAACACTCCTAGTCAGAGCTCTCACCACCACTCGCCTACAATAATCCCAGTCACTGCTCTCACCACCACTCGCCTACTACACTCCCAGTCTCGCTCACCACTGCTCGCCAACAAAACTCTCAGTCACGCTCTGACCACCACGCCTACAGCACTCTGGTCAGAGCTCTGACCACCACTCTCTTACAACACTCCTAGTCAAATCTCACCACCATTCGCCTACAACTCTCCCAGTCACATCTCTGACCACCACGCCTACAGCACTCTTAGTCACAGCTCTCACCAGCACTCGCCTACAACACTCTAGTCACAGCTCTTACCACCTCGCCTACAACACTCTAGTCACAGCTCTCACCACCACTCGCCTACAGAACTCCCAGTCACAGCTCTCACTACCCACTCTCCTGCAACTCCCAGTCATCTGTGACCACCACGCCTACAGCACTCTTAGTCACAGCTCTCACCAGCTCTCGCCTACCACTCCCAGTCACGCCTCTCACCACCACTCGCCTTCAGTACTCAAGTCACGGCTCTCACCACCACTCGCCTTCAACACTCCAGTCACGCTTTCACCACCACTCGTCCACAACAATCTCAGTCACTGTCTTACCGCCACTCGCCTACTACACTCAGATCACAGCTCTCACCACTACTCGCCAACAAAACTCTGTCACGCTCTGACCACTACTCACCTACAGCACTCCTAGTCACAGCTCTCACCAACACTCGCCTACACACTAACAGTCAGGCCTCGCCACTGCCTACAACACTCTTAGTCACAGCTCTCACCACCACTCCTACAGCACTCCCAGTCACAGCTCTAACCACCACTCGCCTACAACACCAGTCACAGCTCTCACCACCACTCGCCTACAACACTCCCAGTCACAGCTCTCACCACCACTCGCCTACAGCATTCCAAGTCACAGCTCTCACTACCACCGTGTACAACACTCCCAGTCACGGCTCTCACCACCACTCGCCTACACACTCCAGTCACAGCTCTCACCACCTCTCGCCTACAACACTCCCAGTCGCAGCTCTCACCACCACTCGCCTGCAACACTCCTACTCACAGCTCTCACCACCACTCGCCTACAACACTTTTAGTCACAGCTCTCACCAGCACTCGCCTACAACCTCCAGTCACGCTCTCCACCACTCGCCTACAACCTCCAGTCACAGCTCACCACCACTCGCCTACAACACTCCCAGTCTCAGCTCACCACCACTGGCCGACAACAATCCCAGTCACAGCTCTCACCACTCGCCTACAACCTCCCAGTCACGGCTCTCAACCACTCGCCTTCAACACTCCAGTCAGGCTCTCACCACCACTCGCCTTCGACACTCCCATTCACGCTCTCACCACTCGCCAACAAACTCTCAGTCACAGCTCTGCCCACCACTCGCTACACTCCACTCCTAGTCACAGCTCTGACCACCACTCTCTTACACCTCTAGTCATCTCTTACCACCATTCGCCTACATCTCCCAGTCACATCTCTGACCACCACTTGCCTAGCACTCTTAGTCACAGCTCACCAGCACTCGTACAACACTCCCAGTCAGGCTCTCACCACCACTCGCCTACAACACCTCTAGTCACAGCTCTCACCACAGCTGCCTTCAGCCCAGTCACATCTCGACACCACTCGCCTACACTCTACCAGTCACATCTCTGACCACCACTCGCCTACAGCACTCTCAGTCACAGCTCTAACCACTCGCCTACTACTCCCAGTCACAGCTCTCACCACTACTCGCCAACAAAACTCTCAGTCCAGCTCTCACCACCACTCACCTACAGCACTCTAGTCACAGCTCACCACCACTCGCCTACAACACTCTTAGTCACCGGTTCTCACCACCACTCGCCTACAACACTCCTAGTCACAGCTCTCACCACCGCTCGCCTACAGCACTCCCAGTCTCAGCTCTCACCACCACTCGCCTACAACTCTCCCAGTCACATCTCTGACCACCACTCGCCACAGCACTCCCGCTCCTCACCACCACTCGCCTGCTCTCAGTCACAGCTCTCACCACCACTCGCCTGGCCTCCGTCAGGTCCCACACGCCTACAACATCCCAGTCACTGCTCTCACCGCCGCCTACAACACTCCCAGTCACAGCTCTCACCACCACTCGCCTACAACACTTTTAGTCTCAGCTCTCACCAGCACTCGCCTCTACTCCAGTCACAGCTCTCCACCTTCGCCTACAACCTCCCAGTCACAGCTCACCACCACTCGCTTACAACACTCCCAGTCACAGCTCTCACCACCACTCTTCTGCATTCCAGTCACAGCTCTCTACCACATGTGTACACTCAAAGTCACGGCTCTCACCACCACTCGCCTGCATCCTCCCAGTCACAGCTCTCTACCACTCGCCTACAACACTCCCAGACACAGCTCTCACACCACTCGCCTACAGCTTTCCGTCACGCTCTCTCCACCGTACAACACTCCAGTCACAGCTCTCACCACCACTCCCTACAGCATCTCAGTCCTGCTCTTACCGCACTCGCCTACTACCTCAGTCGCTCTCACCACTATCGCCAATCTCAGTCCTCTCTGACCGCACTCGTCAGCACTCTTAGTCACAGTTCTCACCACTCGCCTACAACACTCTTGGTCACAGCTCTCAC
>NW_024746721.1:0-13808 GCF_018991925.1 Homarus americanus | reverse complement strand
TCGATCGGGGACGGTGGTATTCTCGATCAGGACTTTATACCCGATCAGGGACTTTGATATACTTGATCGGGGAACTTTGTTAAACTTGATCAGGGACTTTTGTATACTGTTCAGGCGCCTTTTGTTATATATTCGATCAGGGACTTGATATATCGTCTAGGGACTTTGTTATAATCGTCAGGACTTGTTATTCTCGATCATGGGACTTGTTATACTTTGGGATGAGTCTTGTTATACTCGATTAGGGGTTGTTATACTCGATCAGGGGACTTTGTTATTCTCGATTAGGGACTTTTGTTATACCCGTCAGGGACTTTTGGTTATACTCGATCAGGAAACTTTGTTATACTCGTTCAGGGCCTTTGTTATAATTTCTGGTTTTGTTATTCGATCAGGGCCTTTGTTATATTCTCGACCGGGGTTTGTTATAATTTCGAGGGGCCTTGTTAAACTCTTAATTGGTGTTTGTTGTGCTTTCGATCAGGGACTTTGGTTATACTTGATCAGGACTTTTTTTATGCCTGATCAGGTGTTTTGTTTTTCTTGATCAGGTGATTTTATTTATACTGGATTAGGGCCTTTTCTTAATCGTTTGGGGACTTGTTATATTGATGGGGACTTGTTATACTTGATCAGGGACTGCTATACTCGATGGTGGGGATTTTGTTATATTCATGAGGACTTTTTTTATTCTCGATAATGTGTATTTTGGTTATACCGATGAGGGCTTTTGTTATAATTTCGATGAGGGGGACTTTGTTCTACTCGATCAGGGAAATCCACGCCTGTTGAGGTATTTTGTTATATTCGATGACTGACTTTTGTTATACCTGATCACGGGACATTGTTATATGGTGAGGGGCCTTTGTTATACTCGATCAGGGGCCTTTGTTATACCCGATCAGGGACTTTTTGTTGGCTCTGATCAGTGACTTTTGTTTATACTTACAACAGGCTTGCTATACTCGATCAGGAAAGTACTCGGTGAGGGACTTTGTTATACCCGATCAGGGACCTTGTTTTACTCTCGATCAGGGGCTTTAAGTACCTTTATCTGTGGACTTTGTTATACCTGACTCAGTGCCTCATACCTGATCAGGGCCTGTTATACTCGATTAGAGACTTTGTTATACACGAATAGGGGACTTCGTTGCAATCAACGGTATGACTCTTTGTTATACCCGGTTAGGACTTTGCTTATACTCGATCAGGAAACTTGTTACACTCGATCAGGAAACTCTTTGTTATACTCGACCAGGAGTTGTTGTCTTTTGATCAGACTTTGGTTATACCATGAGGGGAATTTGTTATACTCGATCAGGGGACATTGTTATATTAGATGTTGTTATACCTCGATCAGGGGGCTTGTTATACCGATCAGGAAATTTTTTTACCTCGAACTCGGGCCTTTGTCAAACTCGACAGGACTTGTTATACTCGACCAGGGACTTTAAGTATACCCATGAGGGCCCGTTATATTATGATCATTAGGGCTTTTGTTATACTCGATCAGGGACATTGTTATTCTCGATAAGGGGAATTTTGTTATACTCAATTAGGGACTTTGTTATAATCTCGATCAGGGAACTTTGTTATACTCGATCAGGGCCTTTGTTATACTGTTCAGGCGCTTTTGTTATATTCGATCAGGGGCTTTGTTATACCGATCAGGGCCTTTATAATCGATCAGGGACTTTATACTCCATCAGGAGGACTTTGTATATACTCGATCAGGAGAGTTCCATATACCGAACACGGCCTTGTTATAACGTTCAGACTTAATATTTCATCAGACTTTTTATACCCGATCTGGTTTTTGTTATACTTGAGATCTATGTTATAATTTAATCAGACAAAGTATTCTCGATAAGGGACCTTGTTTACTCAATAGGGGCTTTTGTTATACTCGATCAAGGAACTTTGTTATACTCGATGAGGGGCCTTTTGTTATACCCGATGAGAGGCGTTTGTTATAATACTCGATCAGGGATCTTTTGTTATACTGATTTATAATTAAGGTGTTCTGATCGAGGCCTTTGCTATAATCGCTCAGGGACTTGTTATTCTCGATGAGGGGACTTTTGTTATATTCGATGAGAGGACTTTTTAAACTCGATCAAGGGACTTTGTTATACTCGGATCAGGCCTTTTATTTACTCGATCAGGACTTTTTATAATACCAACAAGGACTTGTTATACTTCGATCAGGGCCTTTGTTAAAACTTTGACATCAGGGGCTTGTTATACTTGATCAGGGACTTTGTTATTCTCGATAAAATTCTTTTGGTATACTACCGTCAGGGGCTTTGTTATACTTGGATCAGAGCTTTGTTATACTCGATCAGGGACTTTGTTATATTCGATGAGAGACTTTATACTCGATCAGGGACTTTGTTATACCTGATCAGGGCCTTGTTATACTCGATCAGGACTTTGTTATACCTTGACCAGGGACTTTGTTATACTCGATCAGGGCCTTTGTTATACTTGATCAGGGGCTTTGTTATACGGATCAGGGACTTTGTTATTCTCGATAAGGGGTCTTTGTTATACTCCCGATCAGGGCTTTTGCTATACTTGGATCAGGGGCTTTGTTATACCCTATCAGGACTTTTGTTATTCTCCATAGGGTGTCTTTGTTATACTCGATCAGGGGCTTTGTTATACCCGATCAGGAACTTTTGTTATACCCGATCAGGTGTCTTGTTATACCTATTCAGGCGGACCTTTGTTATACCGACCAGGACTCTTGTTATACCCGATGAGGGCCTTTGTTTAACTCTGATCAGGTCCTTGTTATACTCGATCAGGACTTTGTTATACTCGATCAGGCGTTATTTCAGATCAGGGCTTTGTTACTCGATCAGGAACTTTGTTATACCTCGATCAGGGCCCTTTGTTATAATCGTTCAGGCACTTTGTTATACTCACCAGGGGACTTTACATACTCGATCTGGAGCCTTTGTTATACTTGGATCAGGGGCTTTGTTATACTCACGATGAGGGGTCTTAATTATTTCTCGATAAGGGGACTTTGCTTATACTCGATGAGCTTTGTTATACTCGATCAGGAAATTTTGTTTATACTCGATCATGGGCCTTTGTTATACTTGGAACAGGGACTTTGTTATACCTCATCAGGGGCCTTTGTTATACCTTGGATCAGGGGCTTTGTTATACCGGATCAGGGACTTTGTTATTCAGTGATAAGGGGGGCTTTATATGTTTTCGATCAGGGGCATTGTTATACTCGAACAGGGAACTTTGTTATACTCTCGATCAGGCGTCTTGTTATACTCGTTCAGGCGCTTGTTATACTCGAACAGGGACTTGGTTATACTCGATCAGGCCTTTGTTAAACTCCGCGATCAGGCCCTTTGTTATAATCGATCAGAGGACTTTGTATACTCTATGAGGGGGCTTTGTTATCCTCGATCAGGAACTTTATTATGTGAGGGACTTTGTTATACTCGGATCAGGGATCTTTACTCGATGAGGGGCTTGTTATATCTCGATCAGGGACTTTGTTATACTCGATCTGGGGGCCTTTGTTATACCTGATCAGGGCCTTTGTTATACCTCGATCAGGGACTTTGTAATACTCGACCTGGGACTTTTGTCACACTCGATTTGGAGCCTTTGTTATACTTGATCAGGGGCTTTGTTATACCTGATCAGGGGACTTTGTTATACTCGACCAGGGACTTTGTTATACCTCGATCAGCCTTTGTTATACTTCTGATCAGGGCTTTGTTATACTCGATCAGGGACTTTATTCTCGATAAGAGGGTTTGTTATACTCGATCAGGGCTTTGTTATACCGAACAGTAAACTTGTTATATCTCGATCAGGGCCTTTGGTCATAATCGTTCAGGACTTTGTTATACTCGACCAGGGACTTTGTTATACCTATCAGGGAACTTTGTTACACTCGATCAGGGCCTTTGTTAATACTGATCAGGGGGCTTTGTTATACTCGATCAGGGACTTGTTATTCTCGATATGGGGGTCTTTGTTATATTCGATCAGGGGCTTTGTTATACTTGGATCCGGGGGCTTTGTTTAACTCGATCAGGGACTTTGTTATCCGCGGCAAGGGAGGCTTTATACAGGATCAGGGGCTTTGTTATACTCGATCAGGGGACTTGTTATATCCGATGAGAGGACTTTGTTATACCTGATCAGGGGCTTTGTTATACTTGATCAGGGGCTTTGTTATACTCTCTATCAGGGACTTGTTATTCTCCATAAGGGTGTCTTTGTTATACTCGATCAGGGGCTTTGTTATACTCGATCAGGAACTTTGTTATACTCGATCAGGGTCTTTGTTATACTCGTTCAGGCGACTTTGTTATACTCGACCAGGGACTTTGTTATACCGATCAGGGCTTTTGTTTAACCTGATCAGGTCCTTGTTATACTCGATCAGGGGACTATATATCTTCGATCAGAAGGCTTTGTTATACTCGATCAGGAACTTTGTTATACCTCGATCAGGGCACTTTGTTATACTCGACCAGGACTTTGCTATACTCGATCTGGAGCCTTTGTTATACTTGATCAGGGCTGTTATACCGATCAGGAACTCTGTTATACCGATCAGGGCCTTTGCTTAACTCCGATCAGGTCCTTGTTATACTCGATCAGGGACTGCGTTATTCTCGATAAGGGTCTCAGTTATTCTCGATAAGGGGACTTTGTTATAATCGATGAGGGGCTTTGTTATACTCGATCAGGAAATTTGTTATACCTCGATCATGGGCCTTTTGTTATACTTCTCGATCAGGGACTTTGTTATACCGATCAGGGCCTGTTATACTAGATCAGGGGCTTTGTTATACTCGATCAGGGACTTTGTTATCAGGATAAGCGCTTTAGAGTTATACTCGATCAGGGGCATTGTTATACTGATCAGAACTTTGTTATACTCGATCAGGGCCTTTGTTATACTCCGTTCAGGCGTCTTTGTTATAATCTAACAAGGACTTTGTTATACTCGATCAGTGGCCTTTGTTAAACTCGATCAGGCCCTTGTTATACCCGATCAGGGGACTTCTGTTATAATCGATCAGAGGACTTTGTTATACTCTATGAGGGGCTTTGTTATCCTCGATCAGAACTTTATTACACAATCAGGTGAGGACTTTGGTTATACCTGATCAGGGACTTTTGTTTTACTCGATGAGGGGCTTTGTTATATCTCGATCAGGACTTGTTATACTCGATCTGGGCGTTTGTTATACCTCGATCAGGGCCCTTTGTTATACTCGGGATCAGACTTTGTTAACTCGACCACTTTGTTATACTCGACTCAGGGACTTTGTTGTTTCGATCAGGGCCTGGTTATACTTGATCAGGGGCTTGTTATACCTGATCAGGGGGACTTTTTATTCTCGATAAGGGCCTTTAAGCAGGCCTTTTGATCAGGGCTTTGTTATACTCGATCAGGGGCCTTTGTTATACTTGATCAGGGGGCTTTGTTATACTCGATCATGGGACTTTGTTATTCTCGATAAGGGGTCTTTGTTATACTCGATCAGGGGGCTTTGTTATACTTGGTCAGGAGGCTTTGTTATACTCGATCAGGGGACTTTGTTATTCAAGATAAGGGGGCTTTGTTATACTCGATCAGGGGGCTTTGTTATACTCGATCAGGGGACTTTGTTATATTCGATGAGGGGAGTTTTTTATACTCGATCATGAGACTTTGTTATACTCGATCAGGGGCCTTTGTTATACTCGATCGGGGGACTTTGTTATACTCGACCAGGGGACTTTGTTATACTCGATGAGGGGCCTTTGTTATACTTGATCAGGGGGCTTTGTTATACTTGATCAGGGGACTTTGTTATTCTCGATAACGGGGTCTTTGTTATACTCGATCTGGGGGCTTTGTTATACTTGATCAGGGGGCTTTGTTATACTCGATCAGGTGACTTTGTTATTCTCGATAAGGGGGTCTTTGTTATACTCGATCAGGGGGCTTTGTTATAATCGATCAGGGAACTTTGTTATACTTGATCAGGGGCCTTTGTTATACTCGTTCAGGCGACTTTGTTATACTCGACCAGGGGACTTTGTTATACTCGATCAGGGGCCTTTGATAAACTCGATCAGGGACCTTTGTTATACTCGATCAGGGGACTTTGTTATACTCGATCAGGGGACTATGCTATTCTCGATCAGGGGGCTTTGTTATACTCGATCAGGGAACTTTGTTATACTCGATCAGGGGCGTTTGTTATAATCGTTCAGGGGACTTTGTTATACTCGACCAGGGGACTTTGTTATACTCGATCTGGAGCCTTTGTTATACTTGATGAGGGGGCTTTGTTATACTCGATCAGGGGACTTAGTTATTCTCGATAAGGGGGACTTTGTTATACTCGATGAGGGGGCTTTGTTATACTCGATCAGGGAAATTTTGTTATACTCGATCATGGGCCTTTGTTATACTTGATCAGGGGACTTTGTTATACTCCATCAGGGGCCTTTGTTATACTTGATCAGGGGGCTTTGTTATACTCGATCAGGGGACTTTGTTATTCAGGATAAGGGGGGCTTTGTTATACTCGATCAGGGGGCATTGTTATACTCGAACAGGGAACTTTGTTATACTCGATCAGGCGTCTTTGTTATACTCGTTCAGGCGTCTTTGTTATACTCGACCAGGGGACTTGGTTATACTCGATCAGGGGCCTTTGTTAAACTCGATCAGGGCCCTTTGTTATAATCGATCAGAGGACTTTGTTATACTCTATGAGGGGGCTTTGTTATCCTCGATCAGGGAACTTTATTATACTCGGTGAGGGGACTTTGTTATACTGGATCAGGGACTTTCTTTTACTCGATGAGGGGGCTTTGTTATATCTCGATCAGGGGACTTTGTTATACTCGATCTGGGGCCTTTGTTATACTCCGATCAGGGGCCTTTTGTTATACTCTTCGATCAGGGGACTTTTGTTATATCGACCTGGCCCTTGCCCACCCGATTTGAGCCTTTGTTATACTTGATCAGGGGGCTTTGTTATACTCGATCAGGGGACTTTTTTATTCTCGATAAGGGGGTCTTTGTTATACTCGATTAGGGGGCTTTGTTATACTCGATCAGGGAACGTTGTTATACTCGATCAGGGGCCTTTGTCATAATCGTTCAGGGGACTTTGTTATACTCGACCAGGGGACTTTGTTATACTCGATCTGGAGCCTTTGTTATACTTGATCAGGGGGCTTTGTTATACTCGATCAGGGGACTTAGTTATTCTCGATAAGGTGGACTTCGGTATACTCGATGAGGGGGCTTTGTTATACTCGATCAGCGAAATTTTGTTATTCTCGATCATGGGCCTTTGTTATACTCGATTAGGGGACTTTGTTATACACGACCAGGGGACTTTGTTATACTCGTTTTGGGGCCTTTGTTATACTTGATCAGGGGGCTTTGTTATACTCGATCAGGGGACATTGTTATTCTCGATAAGGGGGACTTTGTTATACTCGATTAGGGGGCTTTGTTATACTCGATCAGGGAACTTTGTTATACTCGATGAGGGGCCTTTATTATACTCGATCAGAGGCGTTTGTTATACTCGATCAGGGGACTTTGTTATACTCGATCAGGAGAAATTATTATACTCGATCAGGGGCCTTTGTTATAATCGTTCAGGGGACTTTGTTATACTCGACCAGGGGACTTTGTTATACTCGATCTGGAGCCTTTGTTATACTTGATCAAGGGGCTTTGTTATACTCGATCAGGGGACTTAGTTATTCTCGATAAGGGGGACTTTGTTATACTCAATTAGGGGGTTTTGTCATACTCGATCAGGGAACTTTGTTATACTCGATGAGGGGCCTTTGTTATACTCGATGAGAGGCGTTTGTTATACTCGATCAGGGGACTTTGTTATACTCGATCAGGAGAATTTGTTATACTCGATCAGGGGCCTTTGTTATAATCGTTCAGCGGACTTTGTTATATTCGATCAGGGGAGTTTGTTATACTCGACCAGGGACTTTGTTATACTCGATCAGTGGTCTTTGTTAAACTCGATGAGGGGACTTTGTTATACTCGATCAGGGGACTTTGTTATACTCGATCAGGGGACTTTGTTATACTCCATCAGGGGGCTTTGTTATACTCGATCAGGGAACTTTGTTATACTCGATCAGGGGACTTTGTTATGCTCGATCAGGGGGCTTTGTTATACTCGATCAGGGGAGTTTCTTATAATTCTACCAGGGGACTTTGCTTTACTCGATCAGGGGACTTTGTTATACTTCATCATGGGAGTTTCTTATAATTCTACCAGGGGACTTTGTTATACTCGATGAGGGGCCTTTGTTAAACTCGATAAGGGGCCTTTGTTATATTCGACCAGGGGACTTTGTTATACTCGATCAGGGGCCTTTGTTATAATCGTTCAGGGGACTTTGTTATACTCGACCAGGGGACTTTGTTATACTCGATCTGGGGCCTTTGTTATACTTGATCAGGGGCCTTTGTTATACTCGATATGGGAAATTTGTTATACTCGATCAGGGGGCTTTGTTATACTCGTTCCGGTGTCTTTGTTATACTCGACCAGAGGACTTTCTTATCCTCGATCAGGGGACTTTGTTATACTCGATGAGCGGGCTTTGTTATACTCGATCAGGGGACATTGTTATAGACTTTTAGGGTCCTTTGTTATACTCGAGCAGGGGCCTTTGTTATACTCGTTCAGGAGACTTTGTTATACTCGAAAAGGGGACATTGTTATGCTCGATCTAGGGCCTTTGTTATACTTGATCAGGGTGACTTTGTTATAGTCGACCAGGGGACTTTGTTATACTCGATCTGGAGCCTTTGTTATACTTGATCAGGGGGCTTTGTTATACTCGATCAGGGGACTTAGTTATTCTCGATAAGGGGGACTTTGTTATACTCGATGAGGGGGCTTTGTTATACTCGATCAGGGAAATTTTGTTATTCTCGATCATGAGCCTTTGTTAAACTCGATTAGGGGACTTTGTTATACTCGACCAGGGGACTTTGTTATACTCGACCAGGGGACTTTGTTATACTTGATGAGGGGCCTTTGTTATACTTGATAAGGGGGCTTTGTTATACTCGATCAGGGGACATTGTTATTCTCGATAAGGGGGACTTTGTTATACTCAATTAGGGGACTTTGTTATACTCGATCAGGGAACGTTGTTATACTCGATCAGGGGCCTTTGTTATACTCGTTTAGACGCTTTTGTTATATTCGATCAGGGGGCTTTGTTATACTCGATCAGGGGCCTTTGTTATAATCGTTCAGGGGACTATGTTATACTCGAACAGGGGACCTTGTTATACTCGATCAGGGGACTTTGTTATACTCGATCAGGGGACTTTGTTATTCTTGATAAGGGGGGCTTTGTTATACTCGATCAGGGAACTTTGTTATACTCGATCAGGGGCCTTTGTTATACTCGTTCAGGCGACTTTGTTATACTCGACCAGGGGACTTTGTTATACTCGATCAGGGGCGTTTGTTTAACTCGATCAGGGTCCTTTGTTATACTCGATCAGGGGATTTGTTATACTCGATCAGGACTATGTTATTCTCGATCAGGGGGCTTTGTTATACTCGATCAGGGATCTTTGTTATACTCGATCAGGGGCCTTTGTTATAATCGTTCAGGGGACTTTGTTATACTCGACCAGGGGACTTTGTTATACTCGATCTGGAGCCTTTGTTATACTTGATCATGGGCCTTTGTTATACTCGATCAGGGGACTTAGTTATTCTCGATAAGGGGGATGTTGTTATACTCGATGAGGGGGCTTTGTTATACTCGATCAGGGAAATTTTGTTATACTCCGTCATGGGCCTTTGTTATACTCGATCAGGGGACTTTGTTATACTCGATCAGGGGACTTTGTTATTCAGAATAAGGGGGGCTTTGTTATACTCGATCAGGGGGCATTGTTATACTCGATCAGGGAACTTTGTTATTCTCGATCAGGGGCCTTTGTTATACTCGTTCAGGCGTCTTTGTTATACTCGACTAGGGGACTTTGTTATACTCGATCAGGGGCCTTTGTTAAACTCGATCAGGGCCCTTTGTTATACTCGATCAGGGGACTTTGTTATAATCGATCAGGGAACTATGTTATTCTCGATCAGGGGGCTTTGTTATACTCGATCAGGGAACTTTGTTATACTCGAGCAGGGGCCTTTGTTATAATCGTTCAGGGGACTTTGTTATACTCGACCAGGGGACTTTGTTATACTCGATCTGGAGCCTTTGTTAAACTCGATCAGGGCCCTTTGTTATACTCGATCAGGGGACTTTGTTATAATCGATTAGAGGACTTTGTTATACTCCGATCAGGGCCTTGTTATACTCGATCAAGGGCTTTATACCGATCAGGGACTTTGTTAATCAAGATAAGGTGGACTTTGTTATACCTGATGAGGCATTATAACTCGATCAGGGCCTTGTTATACTCGATCAGGGGACTTTGTTATACCTCGATCAGGGCCTTGTTATACTCGACCAGGGACCTTTGTTATACTCGATCAGGGCTTTGTTATACTTGATCAGGGGCTTTGTTATACTCGATCAGGGACTTGTTATCCAAGAATGGGGGCATTGTTATACACGATCAGGGGCTTTGTTATACCCGACGAGGGACTTCTTTACATCCGACGAGAGGACTTTTTTATACTCGATCATGGACTTGATACCCTACCAGCCTCTGTTACAACCGGACCAGCTTATTATACTCGATCAGGGACTTAGCTATCTCGATAAGTGCTTATACTCGTTTGGGGCCTTTATTTATACTTGATGAGGGGGCTTTGTTATACTCGATCAGGGGACATTGTTATTCTCGATAAGGGGACTTTGTTATTACTTGATCAGGGGACTTATTCTCGATAAGGGGTCTTTGTTATACTCGATCAGGGGGTTTGTTATAATCGATCAGGGAACTTTTGTTATACTCGATCAGGGGCCTTTGTTATACTTCGTTCGGGTGACTTTGTTATACTCGAGGGACTTGTTATACTCGATCAGGGGCCTTCGTTAAGCTCTGATCAGGACCTTGTTATACTTCGATCAGGGGACTTTGTTATACTCGATGAGGGGGCCTGTTATATCTCGATCAGGGGACTTTGTTATACTCGATCAGGAACTTTGTTATACTCGATCAGGCGACTTTGTTATACTCTCGATCAGGGGCTTTGTTAAACTCGATCAGGTAACTTTGTTATACTTGATCAGGGCCTTTTGTTATAATCGTTCAGGGGAGTGGTTATACTCGATCAGGGACTTTATACTTGGATCAAGGGAGTTTGTTATACTCAACCAGGGGACTTTGTTATACTCGATCAGGGGCCTTTGTTAAACTTGATGAGGGCCTTTGTTATACTCGATCAGGGACTTTGTTATACTGATCAGGGACTTTGTTATACTCGATCAGGGGATTTGTTATACTCGATCAGGGAACTTTGTTATACTCGATCAGGGGACTTTGTTATACTCGATCAGGGGACTTTGTTATACTCGATCAGGGGACTTTGTTATACTCGACCAGGGACTTTGTTATACCGGATCAGGGGCCTTTGTTATACTTGTGATCAGCTTTGTTATACTCAATCAGGGACATTGTTATTCTCGATAAGGGGGACTTTTGCTATACCAATTAGGGGGCTTTGTTATACTCGATCAGGAACTTTGTTATACTCGATCAGCCTGTTATACTCGTTCAGGCGCTTGTTATATTCGATCAGGGACTTTTGTTATACTCGATTAGGGGAATTTGTTACTGATCAGGGGACTTGTTATATTCGATGAGGGACTTTGTTATTTCGATCGCGGGGACTTTTGTTATACTCGATGAGGGGCCTGTTATACTCGATGAGGGGCCTTTGTTATACCCGAACAGGGGACTTTGTTATAATCGATCAGAGGACTTTGTTATACCTTGTGAGGGGCTTTTGTTATCCTCGATCAGGAACTTATTATACTCGGTGAGGGACTTTTGTTATACTGGATCAGGGGAATTTGTTATACTCGATCAGGGGACTTTGTTATATTCGATGAGGGGATTTTTTTATACTCGATCATGGGACTTTGTTATACCGGTGAGGGCCTGTTATACCTCGATGAGGGGCCTTGTTATACTCTGATGAGGGACTTGTTCTACTGATCAGGGAATTTGTTATACTCCGATCAGGGGACTTTGTTATATTCGATGAGGGACTTTTTATACTCGATCATGGGACTCTGTTATACCTCGATGAGGGGCCTTTTGTTATACTCGATGAGGGGCCTTGTTATACCCGAACAGGGACTTTGTTATAATCGATCAGAGGACTTTGTTATACTCTATGAGGGGGCTTTGTTATCCTCGATCAGGAACTTTATTATACCGTGAGGGGATTGTTATACTGGATCAGGGAGCCTTTTGTTAGTATTTTTCGATCAGGGCCTTTTGTTATACCATCAGGGGACTTGTTATACTCTCGGATCAGGACTTTTTGTTAAACCTGCCTAGGGACTTTGTTATACTCAAAGGATCAGGGACTTTGTTATACCTTTTCGATCAGGGGACTTTGTTATATACTCTCGATCAGGGACTTTTCTTATATTCTATGAGGGGACTTTATACTCGATCATGGGATCCTTGTTATACTCGATCAGAGGCCTTTGTTATACTCGATCAGGGCCTTTGTTACTCTCGATCATGGGACTTTGTTATACTCGATCAGGGCCTTTTGATATACCCGATCAGGGCCTTTGGTTTTACCTGATCAGGAACTTTGTTATACTCGATCAGGGATTTTCTTTTATATTCTATGAGGGACTTTGGTTATACCTGATCATGGACCTTTGTTATACCTGACTGAGCCTGGTTATACCTTTCGATCAGTGGCCTTTTGTTATACTCGATAAGGAACTTTGTTATACTCGATTAGGGACTTTGTTATATTCGATGAGGGGACTTTGTTATACTCGATCATGGGACTTTGTGACACTCGATGAGGGCCTTTGTTATACTCGATGAGGACTTTGCTCTACTCGATTAGGGGGCTTTGGTATACTCGATCAGGGGACTTTGTTATCTGATGAGGGGACTTTTGTTATACTCGATCATGGGACTTTTGTTATACCTCGATCAGGGGCCTTTGTTATACTCGGACCAGGGGCTTTTGTTATTCCTGATTAGTAGCCTTTGTTATAATTTTGGATCAGGGGGGCTTTTGTTATACTCGATCAGGGAATTTGTTATTCTCCCGGATCAGGGGGACTTTTGTTATATTCGATCCAGGGGCTTTGTTATACTCGATCAGGGAAACTTTGTTATACGGATCAGGGGGCTTTTGTTATACTCGGGATCAGGGACTTTGTTATTCTTGATCAGGGGGACTTTGCTTATATCTGATCCAGGGGCTTTGTTATACTCGATCAGGAACTTTGTTATACTTGGATCAGGGGCTTTGTTATACTCGATCAGGGACTTTGTTTATTCTGATCACGGGGACTTTGTTATTCGATCCAGGGGCTTTGGTTATACTCGATCAGGAAACTTTGTTATACTCGATCAGGGCTTTGTTATACTGGATCAGGGACTTTTGTTATAGTCGATCAGGGTACTTTTGTTATAGTCGATCAGGGATCTTGTTATACTGGATAGGGGACTGGTACTCTGGAATGTGGGACTTTTGTCATACTCGATCAGGTGCCTTTGTTATACTCTCGATCAGGGGACTTTAGTTGTACCTGATCAGGGACTTTCGGTTAGCTTTTCGGATAAGGTGATTTTGTTA
>NW_024746720.1:0-5332 GCF_018991925.1 Homarus americanus | reverse complement strand
ATCAGTGTGCTTCGTTCCAGTTGCACATGTGCTAAGGCAGTGTGTGTGCTTGGAGTCAAGCCAGTGTGTGTACTGTGGGTAGAAGGCAGTGTGTGTACATCGGGTCAGGGCAGTGTGTGTACTGTGGTGTCAGGCAGTGTGTACTGTGGAGCCAAGGCAGTGTGTGTTCTGTGGTTCGGCAGTGTGTGTGCTGTGTGGAGTCAGAGGCAATCAGTGGTACTGTGGGTCAGGAGCAGTTTGTGTACTATGGAGTCAGGGCAGTGTGTGTACTGTAGAGTAAAAGCAGTGTGTTTGCACTGTGGGTAAAAGCAGTGTGTGTGTACTGTGGAATCAAGGCTGTGCATGTGCTGTGGGTCCAAAGTGTGTCTGCTGTGGGTAAAAGCAGTGTGTTTACTGTGGAGTCAAGGCAGTGTATGTACTGTGGAGTCAGGCAGTGTGTGTACTATCAGCTCAGGCATGTGTGTACTATGGAGTCAGGCAGTGTGTGTACTGTGGAGTAAAAAGCAGTGTGTGTGTACTATCGAGTAAAGCAGTGTGTGTACTGTGGAGTAAATGCAGAGTGTGTACTGTGGAGTCAAGGCAGTGTGTGTGCTGTGGAGTCAAGGCAGTGTATGTACAGCAGGTCAGGGCAGTGTGTGTGCTGTGGAGTCAGGGCAGTGTGTGTGCTCAGAGTCAAGGCAGTGTGTGCCGTGAGAGTCAAGGCAGTGTATGTAATGTGGAGTCAAGGCAGTGTATGTGACTGTGGGTCAGGCAGTGTGTGTGCTGTGGAGTCAAAGCGAGTGAGTACTGTTGAGTGAAGGAGCAGTGTGTGTGCCTGTGGAGTCAGAGGCAGTGTGTGTGCTGTGGAGTCAAGGGCAGTATGTGCTGCAGGTCAAGGCAGTGTGTGCTGTGGAGCCAAGGCAGTGTATACTCGTGGAGTCAGGGCAGTGTGTGTGCTGTGGAGTCAGGGCAGTGTGTGTACCGTGAGTCAAGGCAGTGTGTGTACTGTAGATAGGGCAGTGTGTGTACTGTGGAGTCAAGGCAGTGTGTGCACTGTGGAGTCAGGCAATGTGTGTGCTGTCAGAGACAGGCAGTGTTTTGTGTGGAGTCAAGGCAGTGTGTGTATTTTTCCCAGGTCAGGCGGTGTGTGTATTTTGGAGTCAGCAGTGTGAACTGGGGAGTCAGGCAGTGTGTGTATTCTGGAGTCAAGGCAGTGTGTGTGCTGTGGGGTCAGGCAGTGTGTGTGCTGTGGAGTCAGGCAATGTGTGTACTGGGGAGTCAGGCAGGTGTGTGAGTGTGGAGTCAAGGCAAGTATGTATTGTGGAGTCAAGTCAGTGTGTGTGCACTGTGGAGTCAAGACAGTGTATGTGCACTGTGGAGTCAGGGCAGTGTGTGCTGTGGAGTCAGGGCAGTGTGTGTACAGTGAGTCAAGAGGTGTGTGTACTGCGGAGTCAGGAGCAGTGTGTGTACTGTGGAGTCAAGGCAGTGTGTGTGCTGTGCAAGGTCGGGCAGTGTGTGTGTGTAGATATATATGAGACGAATATGCTGTAATATGTCACTGTACTATTTACCATTATTGATTCAGTCCTCTAGTATATGTTATAATTATCCTCCCTTTTGTCACTGAATGTTAGTTAATGTTTTAGGCACATGCGCGCTGTACAGCGCATGCAAATAAGAATACCCAGAGATTCCAAGACAGGACGCTGTTTCCCCTATCTTATCCTTTGTGTGTTTGTCAGAAATAGAACTTACAAACTTGACACCAGTGCGTTTCTTCACCTGATTGGAAGTATCACCTGGATCTCCCACAGTGTGTACTTTGGAGTCAGGGCAGTGTGTGTACTGTGGAGTCAAGGCAGTGTGTGTACTGTGGAGTCAAGGCAGTGTGTGTACTGTGGGATCAGGCAGTGTGTGCACTGTGAATTCAGGCAATGTGTGTACTGGGGAGTCAGGCAGTGTGTGTGTGTGGAGTCAAGGCAGTGTATGTATTTTGGAGTCAGGCAGTGTGTGTGTGTGAGTCCGGCAGTGTGTGGTACTGAGGAGTCCAGGCAGTGTGTGTGTATTCTGGAGTCAGGCAGGTGTGTGCACTGTGGGGTCCAGGCAGTGTGTGTACTGTGAGTCAGGCAATGTGTGTGGTATTAGGAGATCAGGCAGTGTGTTTAATTGAGGTCAAGGCAGAGTATGTATTGTGGAGTCAGGCAGTGTGTGTGCCTATGGGGTCAAGGCAGGTGTGTCATTGTGGATTCAAGGCAGTGTGTGTACTGTGGAGTCTGGGCAGTGTGTGTGCTGTGGAGTCACAGGTTTGTACCTGTAGAGTAAAGCAGGTGTGTACTGCAGAGTCAAGGCAGTGTGTGTACTGTGGAGTCAAGGCAGTGTGTACTGGAGTCTGCAGTGTGTGTGCTGTGGAGTCAAGGCAGTGTATGTACTGTGAGTCAAGGCAGTGTGTACCTGTGGAGTCAAGGCAGTATGTGTACTGAGGAGTCAAGGCAGTGTGTACTGTGGAGTCAGGGCAGTGTTTGTGCTGAGAGTAAAAGCAGTGTGTACTGCTGTAGAGTCAAGGCAGTGTGTGGCTTGTGGAGTCAAGGCAGTGTGTGTGTACTGTGGAGTCTGGGCAGTGTGTGTGCTGTCAAGGCAGTGTATGTACCAGGAGTCAAGGCAGTGTGTGTACTGTGGAGTCAAGGCAGTATGTACTGTGAGTCATGCGTGTGTACTGTGGAGTCAGGTCAGTGTGTGAACTGTGGAGTCAAGGCAGTGTGTGTACTGTATAGTCAGGGCAGTGTGTGTACTGTGGAGTCAAGGCAGTGTGTGTACCGTGGAGTCAAGGCAGTGTGTATGTGAAGTCAGGGCAGTCGTGCACTGTGGAGTCAAGGCAGTATGTACTGTGGAGTCAAGGCAGTGTACGTATTGTGGGAGTCAGGGCAAATGTGTGTACTGTGGAGTCAATATAGTGTAGTGTACCTGTGAAGTCAGGGCAGTGTGTAATGTGGAGTGAAGGCAGTGTGTGTACTATAGGGTCAGGGCAGGTGTGTGTGTGCACTGTGGAGTCAAGGGCAGTGTGTGTACTGTGGGGGCAGTGTGTGTGTGCTGTGGAGTCAGAGCAGTGTGTGTACTGTGGAGTCGGGCTGTGTGTGTACTGTGGAGTCGTGCAGTGTCTGTACTGTGGAGTCAGGGCAGTGTGTGTACTCTGGAGTTGTGCAGTGGGTGTTCTGTGGAATTGTGCAGTGTGTTCAGGAGTCATGCAGTGTGTACTGTGAGTCGTGCAGTGTGTGTTCTGTGGAGTCGTGCAGTGTATATACTGTGGAGTCAGGGCAGTGTGTGTACTGTGAGTCAATATAGTGTATATACTGTGGATTTAAGGCAGTGTGTGTAATGTGGAGTCAAGGCAGTGTGTGTACTGTAGATTCAGGGAAGTGTGTACTGTGGAGTCAAGGCAGTGTTTGTACTGTGGAGTCAGGGTAGTGTGTGTGTGCTGTGGAGTCAGGGTGGTGTGTGTACTGTGGAGTCAAGGCAGTGTGTGTACTGTGGAGTTAAGGTGTGTGTACTGTGGGGTCAGGCAGTGTGTGTACTGTGGAGTCAGGCAATGTGTGTTCTGGGGAGTCAGGCAGTGTGTGTATTGTGGATTCAGGCAGTGTGTGTAATGTGGAGTCATGCAGTGTGTGTAGTGTGGAGTCGTGTTGTGTGTGTACTGTGGAATCGTGCAGTGTGTGTACTGTGGAGTCAGGCAGTGTGTGTACTGTGGAGTCGGGCAGTGTGTGTACTGTGGAGTTGTGCAGTGTGTGTTCTGTGGTCCATTGAAGACACCTGCTTTCAACTTGGCTTCGGAAACCACACCATCTAGTTTCTGAGATAAGTATAGAGTCCCAGCACCGAATTGATCCATAACTTTGATGAAATTTTTAGCCAAACCGAGCTTTAGATGCAGTGGAGGCAAAAATATCTTTCCTGGATCTACAAGCGGATTGTGAGCACAGTTAAACCTTCCAGGCGCATCTCTTGGTCTTGTCAGCCAATCCTTTCTCACATAGTGCTCTGCATCAGCTCTGCTGTTCCACAAGCACAAAAAGCACATGTGCTTTGTGTAGCCACTCTGAAGGCCCAGTAGTAAACTAATGACTTTGAGATCGCCACATATCTTCCACTGGTGTTTCTCATACTCTATAGCGGCCAACAGAATTTTCATTGTTTCATAGCTCTCAGTCATTTTTGTTGCGTATGCTATTGGGACAGATGGAAGCCGATTGCCATTGTGTAAAAGAACAGCTTTCAGAGAGTCTTTTCCTGAGTCTATAAACAGCCTCCAATCCTCTGTCTTGTATGTTTCAGACTTGCAGAGTTATTTCATGAGAGATACTGCGTCCTCGCAATAACAAAGGTTGTTTGCCATCTTGAAAAATGCAGACAGCTGTCTATGTCGGTAACGCGCTGTAGTGATACGCACTCCATCTTCTAGCAGGTTACGCTGCTTTAGTCTGGATCCCAAAACTTCAGCCTTTTCTTTTGACAAGTTTAGGTCCCTGATTAGATCATGAATCGTTTCTTGAGTAAATAGTTTAGGCCTGGTATTTTCAGAGTCATCCTGGTAGTCGTTTTCCATTGAGGTGGAGGTAGAATCGGAATCACTCAATTCTTGTTCAGTCGGTGGATTTGGGACTGGAAGTTCAGCACTGTGCGGTACTGGTCGGATTGCAGAAGCAATATTGGGGTACTGTACCTTGCCTCGTGTCTTGATTTTTATTCCCTTAATATTTGTGAGACAGAAGTAGCAGTCACTACTGTGGTCTTTAGGTTCACGCCATATAATTGGTACAGCAAACGGCATTCCTGAACTTCGTTTACCACACATCCACTCGCTCAGGTGGTTAACACAAGACTTACAGGCTACATGAGGTGCCCATTTCTTGTCGTGGTCACCCAAATGACATTTGAAGTAACTTTTGTAGTTCAGTCGAACAGCTTTTGTGATTGGTTTCTTGAGGCTACCAGGAGTGAAGGCACCACATATGTAGCAAAAACTGTCAGACTGTTCACATACTTGCGACGTTCCATGTTTTGTTAATTTCAGAGTAATTACAAATCATGCAGGTGTAGATATGCAATATCATGAATCAGCAAACTGAAACAAACAAAAAACACAAATCAGGACAAAATAATTGCATAAGTGGCGCCAATGAGCATATAAATTACTGTATGAATAGCATGGTACACTAAATATATAGATATGCTGGTTCTGGGAAACTGAGCCTGATACAGTTATACGAATGTCATAATCGAGTTCAGCACATACAATTACACTCGAATCAGACAGTTTTGATCCAGAACCATGAGAATTTTTTTTTTATGTTGACCAGTG
>NW_024746719.1:0-29882 GCF_018991925.1 Homarus americanus | reverse complement strand
AATTGGAGCTCACAAAGAAGACTTGGAGGAAGTGACGCAACAACCAGGATATGGAGAAGAGAAACCCCGGAGTGGTAACTAAGACGAGTCATACTCGTGTCTCGTGCCTAGATGGCGTTGCTCGTGGTGCTGGGTAGGTAGATCAAGACAATAGATGGCGTGGTTCGTAGTGCTGGGTGGAGGGATTCGTAACACACCCCCCCTCCAAAGACCTCCGTAGCGCGGGCGCGAAGGAGGTGATCACCTGGTGCGTCTGGAGAGTAGCTGCTGCATTTCCACTGGAGCTCGGGATAAGGAGTCTGCAATCAGGTTGGATGAACGTGAGTGGGTTATGGTCGGTGAAGACTAGGGTTGTTTGTGGGCAAGACTGGAGGTAACATTCAAACTTTTTATTGCCAACACCAGAGCCAGGGCCTCCTTCTCTATGGTCGAGTAGTTGGTCTGATGTTTTTTCAACTTGGCGGAGTAATATGCCACAGGGTGAAGAACATCAGTGGTTGGGTCGGGTTGTAGGAGCACAGCCCCCACTCTGACACAACTAGCGTCGATTTGCAGATGGAAGGGCGAGGTGTAGTCAGGGGGTGGACTACAGGCTTGGAGGCAAGGAAGGCTTTGAGGCGGTGGAAAGACTGGTCGCACCTCTGGTTCCAGATGGCGACCGCAGAACTGGTATGGCCCGTGAGGGGTCCGCCACGCTGGAGAAGTTACTGCAGAACCGACGATAGTAGCCAATATCCCAAGGAAGCGATGAGTTCCTTCCTCGTCCTTGGAATGGGGAAGGACAAGATGGCTCTAACGTTTGCGTCCTTGGGTCTCACCATACCATGCCCAACGATATGTCCCAGGTAAGTCACTGAGGCCCGGCCAAAAGCAGATTTAGCCAGGTTTATGGTGAATCCAGTCTCTTGCAGTCGTGCAAACAGTATCTCCAAACGCACCAGATGTTCGTCCCAGTTGTCCGACACCACCACCAGGTCATCCAGGTAGGCGAACGTCCCACCTAGGTCCTGAATAAGGTAGTTGATGGCCCTCTGGAATGTGGCCGGAGCATTAGAAAAGCCAAACGCCATAACCAAATATTGAAAAAGACCAAATGGAGTTATAAATGCCGAGATTATTTTTGCCCTATCCGTGAGTCCCACTTGGTAATATCCTTTCAATAGGTCCACGGTACTGATAAATTTGGCACAGCCTATGCTGTCTATTATATCATCAATCAAAGGTAAAGGGTAGGAGTCTGAGACAGTGACCTGGTTCACTTTACGATAATCGGTACAGAAACGAAAAGTGCCATCGGGTTTTGGAATGAGAAGGCAAGGTGAAGCCCAGGGGGAGGTACTAGGATCAGCTAAGTTATGTTTTAACAAAAAGTCTACTTACTTTTTCATAATCTCTCTTTTTTGTGGATTTAGTCGATAGGCTGATTGCCTAATGGGTTGTACATCATCTGAGATTAGCTTAATATCATGTGTAAGTATATTGCAAAATCCTGGGAGGTCTGACGTGACTTTAGGAAATGTTGATAATAACATAGTTAGGTCTTTTGCTTGAGATGGATTCAGAACAGAAAAATACTCATTCAAGTTGTTGAGTATGTGACTGTTAGCAGGGTTTTCTTTAGGTAGAGGGAAGTCTAAATTCTCCAATAGATCCATGTCATCTGTCTCCGGCTCCGGCCCTGACAAAACCGTATGCAATACAGGTAGGCTTAAAGCCTCTGGGATGTCTTCCTCTGACTGCCTGGAATGGTAAAGTTTCATGAGATTAATGTGAACAAGTTGTGAATCTTTTCTGCGATCAGGAGTATGGACTAAATAGTTGAGGGGAGATAGTTTATTAGCATTGACTTGAAAGTTTTGATGGAACTGTTCCAAGCAACCTTGGGACGGTGGGTGGTAAGCCGAAGATGTACAATGGTCCACACTGGGGTCTTTCATCACCTGTTTGAACAAAGATGGATCAGATTGTTGGGCTGTAATGAGCTCATCCCTACTAATGGTCTTATTGTACAGATTGTCTGTGGGTAGTAAGATATTGGAGGTGGTTTCAGATGAAGAGGGCCCACTTCGCACACTCTGTGACCGGGTGACAGCACAAGATGGGAAAAGATGAGGAATAGTTTCTTTAAGGTCAGTGGTGGAGTTGACAGGCAAGGGAGAGTCGACTGTCTTTATGTTAGGAACCACTAGATCTCCTACCAAGTCATTACCCAATAATAAATGAATGCTGCACACAGGCATTGGGTCTTTCCTAATGGCTATTTGCACTTCCCCAGTAATCAAGGGACATTGGAGGTGCACTTTAGCTAAAGGATAGGAAGAATGGGATGAGAGATCCGAAATTAGAACACTCTCATTAGTAAATGCGGTAGATATATCAGGAATGACGTTAAACAGGAGGATAGATTGTGCTGCGCCCGTATCACGTAGTATACGAATAGGGAAAGAACGAGACCCCTCTATGATTGAAATTTTTCCCTTATAGGTGAATGAAGAGAAGAGATCCTGATGGGGCCTTTCCACATTGGTGGTTGCTATTGGTTTGGATTTGGGATCCAGGGAACTACTTTTTAGCAGTTCGACACTTTGGGTGTTTACAAGACTGGATCGTATGGCCTGGGTTTTACAGTAAGAACAATAAAACTTGGTTGCATAAGGGGGGGGTAGGTGTGGGACCTTTCGACCTACCACTCACGTCCCCAAGGTTATCATCAGAGGAGGACCTAACATGTCGGGAAGTACCACGTTCCCTACGGCACAGTGACTCCACCAGCAAGGCGTACTCATCAGCCAGCTCAGCCGCACGTCCAAAATTAACCTCTCCACGCTCCTCCACATGCTTCAAGATGTGAAATGGTATCTTGCTCTTCCACTCCTCCAGGACTACCAAGTTTACCAAATCCTGAGGTGGCCATTAAGAAAACCTAGATAAATTAATTAATGGTCAAAAGATAAGATAAGTGGATTACCCTAGAAAATATCACGGCATAGGATAACCAGAAAGTCCCGGAAACTACCCAAGTTATACCTAGGGAAATTACACTTATGAATATTGTTCTTCTGAGAAGATCCTTAGATAAGGATAAGAGACTTGAAAGGGGAAGGGCGTATTACGGCATTAATATAAAGATCCGGATTAACAACCCCGAGATACTTTAAAGAGGAAGGGCGTATTACGGCATTTTATATAAAGATCCGGATTAACAACCCCGAGATACTTTAAAGAGGAAGGGCGTATTACGGCGTTAATATAAAGATCCGGATTAACAACCCTGAGATACCTTTAAGAGGAAGGGCGTATTACGGCATTAATATAAAGATCCGGATTAACAACCCTGATAAATGGTATGATTGACCCCGAATGAGATCATGAGAAGAACAATAATTGAGGCTTTATAATTATGGGGTCCTGGTAGAGCGGGGCGTCCCAAGATATCACTTCACCCTAAACTAGTGACTATGGAACAGCCTACTCTGGAGTGAGGGTACGGCATTAAACAGATCCGGATTCTTCCCTACACTCGATAAGACTTACTACACGACTGCCACGTGTAATAACAGGTAAGCCTTATGACACTTGGAACCTAATATCCTACGTCTGTCACGCTTACTGTACGGTAATACCAATATATGCACACACATATGAAGGAACTTTTAAACCACCGTAAAGCAATTGTGAACAGAAGTGACTGGGAGAAATGATTAACAATGAGTAACAAGGGGGGAAGGAATATGGTACTTAAGGTCGAATCCTGTCACGGTCGCCATTCCTTATGGCACTTAATGTTGTGTCCTGTCACGGTCGCCATTTGTTACGAGTTGGGGATTTAGAATATAGTTATACGTCTACCCAGATCCCAACAGGTAACAAAAAAAACAACAAAGACAATCGGACTATAAAAGGGTAGACAAAGGATGCGAGTTTTTGTTGTGTATAATAAAGTACCATAAATCCCTAAACAAAATATTCAGCTTATAAATTACCCTTAACCAAACTTAACCTAAACATTAACAGTATATACATATTAATACAACATAAACAATTTTGAAGCAAGTGGACGTGGGGGAGGCAATACAAGATACAAGTACTTAAGTGAGGAGCTGAGATGGCTGACGAGTAAGGCTGAGTATTGTAGAAGACGGTAGGTAGTCACTGTGCCGTATAGGTTTAGAGGATAGGTGATCCTGTGGTCACTTCCCAGAGCCAAATGCTCTCTCCTCGAATTGGAGCTCACAAAGAAGACTTGGAGGAAGTGACGTAACAACCAGGATATGGAGAAGGGAAACCCCGGAGTGGTAACTAAGACGAGTCATACTCGTGTCTCGTCCCTAGATGGCGTTGCTCGTGGGTGCTGGGTAGGTAGATCAAGACAATAGATGGCGTGGTTCGTAGTGCTGGGTGGAGGGGTTCGTAACACAACCCCCCTCCAAAGACCTCCGTAGCGCGGGCGCGAAGGAGGTGATCACCTGGTGCGTCTGGAGAGTAGCTGCTGCATTTCCACTGGAGCTCGGGATAAGGAGTCTGCAATCAGGTTGTCCACCCCCTTTATGTGCTGGACTTGTAGATTATAGGGCTGGGTGAGGAGAGCCCAGCTGAGGATTCGCTGGTTGGAGGTCTTGTTGGTTTGGATGAACGTGAGTGGGTTATGGTCGGTGAAGACTAGGGTTGTTTGTGGGCAAGACTGGAGGTAACATTCAAACTTCTTTTTATTGCCAACACCAGAGCTTTTTGCGCCTCCCTTCTCTATGGTGGTTTATAGTTGGTCTGATGTTTTTCAACTTGGCGGAGTAATATGCCACAGGGTGAAGGACATCAGTGGTTGGGTCGGGTTGTAGGAGCACAGCCCCCACTCCGACACCACTAGCGTCGATTTGCAGATGGAAGGGCAAGGTGTAGTTAGGGGGGGTGGACTACAGGCTTTGAGGCGTTGGAAAGACTGGTCGCACCTCTGGTTCCAGATGTAAGGGATCGCAGAACTGGTAAGGTCTGTGAGGGGTCCGGCCACGCTGGAGAAGTTACTGCAGAACCGATGGTAGTAGCCGCACATCCCCAGGAAGTGCATGAGTTTCTTCATCGTCCTTGGAGTGGGGAAGGACAAGATGGCTTTAACGTTTGCGTCCTTGGGTCTCACCATACCATGCCCAACGATATGTCCCAGGTAAGTCACTGAGGCCCGGCCAAAAGCAGATTTAGCCACGTTTATGGTGAATCCAGTCTCTTGCAGTCGTGCAAACAGTATCTCCAAACGCACCAGATGTTCGTCCCAGCTGTCCGACACCACCACCAGGTCATCCAGGTAGGCGAACGTCCCACCTAGGTCTTGAATTAGGAAGTTGATGGCCCTCTGGAATGTGGCCGGAGCATTAGAAAAGCCAAACGCCATAACCAAATATTGAAAAAGACCAAATGGAGTTATAAATGCCGAGATTATTTTTGCCCTATCCGTGAGTCCCACTTGGTAATATCCTTTCAATAGGTCCACGGTACTGATAAATTTAGCACAGCCTATGCTGTCTATTATATCTTCAATCAAAGGTAAAGGGTAGGAGTCTGAGACAGTGACCTGGTTCACTTTACGATAATCGGTACAGAAACGAAAAGTGCCATCGGGTTTTGGAATGAGAAGGCAAGGTGAAGCCCAGGGGGAGGTACTAGGCTCAGCTAAGTTATGTTTTAACAAAAAATCTACCTCCTTTTTCATAATCTTTTTTTTTGTGGATTTAGTCGATATGCTGATTGCCTAATGGGTTGTACATCATCTGAGATTAGCTTAATATCATGTTTAAGTATATTGCAAAACCCTGGGAGGTCTGACGTGAATTTAGGAAATGTTGATAATAACTTAGTGAGATCTTTTGCTTGAGATGGATTCAGAACAGAAAAATACTCATCCAAGTTGTTGAGTATGTGACTGTTAGCAGGGTTCTCTTTAGGTAGAGGGAAGTCTAAATTCTCCAATAGATCCATGTCATCTGTCTCCGGCTCCGGGTTCTGACAAAACCGGGTATGCACACAGGTTGACTTATAGGCCTCTGGGATGTCTTCTTCCTGACTGCCTGGAATGGTAAAGTTTCATGAGATTAATGTGAACAAGCAGAATCTTTTTCAAGGATCAGAGTATGAACAGAAAGAAGAGAGGAGATAGTTTATTAGCACCATATAGGACCAGTAAACTTGCTTTTAAGGAGAGCCTGGAATGGGTAGAAAGAGTAACACTGTCACCTGGAGAAAATGATCTCTTAACTAATTTAGGTTGGGACTTCACCATTTTGTCTTGGACTTTTTTTAAGTTTGACTGAGCAATGGTTCGGACTTCAGTTAATTTGTCCCGTAAAGTGTCAATGTATTGGGAAACTGTTGCGGGCTTAATAGATGGATTGTCAAACCACTGCTCCTTTACTATTTTAAGGGGTCCCCTAATTTGTCTCCCATATAGTAACTCGAACGGGGAGAAACCCAATGACTCCTGGGGACATTCCCTGATGGCAAAGAGTAACAAGTCTATGCTTTCATCCCATTCCTTTTGGTGTTCTATACAGTATTTTTTGATCATTGATTTGAAAGTTTGATGGAACCGTTCCAAGCAACCTTGGGATTGTGGGTGGTAAGCCGAAGATGTACAATGGTCCACACTCCACACTGAGGTCTTTCATCACCCGTTTGAAAAGATTGCTCGTAAAATTGGTGCCCTGATCGGATTGGATCTCTTTAGGAATGCCCACTGAAGTGAAAAGGTGCAAAAGATGTTTGATTACGTTTTTTGAAGTGATGCTTTTAAGGGGAAAAGCCTCAGGATAACGTGTACTGGTATCCATAACTGTGAGCAGGAATTGATTTTCCTTCTTAGTCTTTGGTAATGGGCCCACACAATCCACAACAATCTTTTCAAATGGTGTAGAAAATACTGGGATGGGCTTAATGGGAGCTGCTGGTATACTTTCATTTGGTTTTCCTACCATTTGACAAATATGACAAGATTTTAGGTATTTTGACACATCCTTCCCAAGTCCAGGCCAATAATAGTGTTGGAGGAGCTTTTTATATGTTTTCAGGATTCCCAAATGTCCTGAAATACCATCATGGGCAAGGGCAATTAATGCTGGTCTGACTGAGGTGGGAATTACCACTTGATGTATTTCAGACCACGTGTCTAGATGGGCAAGCTCAGGGGGCCTATAGGCCCTCATCAAAACCCCTTCATGATAATAAAAACACGGAAGGGTGTTAAAATCTTTACCCTCAACTGCTGCATGATGAAGTTTATTCAAAGATGGATCAGATTGTTGGGCTTTAACGAGCTCATCCTTACTAATGGTCTTATTGTACAGATCTTCTGTGGGTAGGAAGATATTAGAGGTGGTTTTAGATGAAGAGGGCCCATTTCGCACACTCTGTGACCGGGTGACAGCACAAGATGGGAAAAGATGAGGAATAGTTTCTTTAAGGTCAGTGATGGAGTTGACAGGTAAGGGAGAGTCGACTGTCTTTATGTTAGGAACCACTAGATCTCCTACCAAGTCATTACCCAATAATAAATGAATGCTGCACACAGGCATTGGGTCTTTCCTAATGGCTATTTGCACTTCCCCAGTAATCAAGGGACATTGGAGGCACTTTTAGCTAAAGGATAGGAAGAATGGGAGAGAGATCTGAAATTAGAACACTCTCATTAGTAAAATGCGGTAGATATACCGGGAATGACGTTAAACAGGAGGAGGATTGTGCTTGCGCCCGTGATTAAGGGTGGAGCATGAATAGGGAAAAGAACGAGACTCTCCATGACAGTAATTTTCCTCATAGGTGAATGAAGAGAAGAGATCCTGATGGGGCCTTTCCACATTGGTGTTTGCTATTGGTTTGGATTTGGGATCCAGGGAACTACTTTTAGCAATTCGACACTTTGGGTGTTTACAACTCTGGATTGTATGGCCTGGGTTTTTACAGTAAGAACAAGTAAACTTGGTTGCATCAGGAGGGGTAGGTGTGGGACCTTTCGACCTACCACTCACGCCCCCAAGGTTATCATCAGAGGAGGACCTAACATGTCGGGAAGTACCACGTTCCCTACTGCCCAGTGACTCCACCAACAAAGCGTACGCATCAGCCAGCTCAGCAGCACGCCCTAAATTAACCTCTCCACGCTCCTCCACATGCTTCAAGATGAATGGTATCTGTTTCCTTCCACTCCTCCAGGACTACCAAATTTAACAAATCCTGAAATGTGGAGGTCTCTGTGGTACTTCAACCACTCTCTTAAAACCTAAGCTTTTCTTGAGCAAACCCAACAAAGGTGTGGGAAAAATGGTTTGGTTATTACAAACTTCTGCCGGTATCCATTTGGCATGATAGCATAAGAGGAGGATATTCTTTTTACGTTATCATAGTCATCAGTCTGGTCTAAACAGTTATAAACTCTACGAGCCTTACCATATAATTTTAGAATCCAACACTGACACCCACTGGTCCTTTTGGCCACTCATTCTTCCTGGTATTATTTTCAAAAGTCCTTAAATGATCTCGTCCATATCGGATTCATCAAACCTGGGAATGCGGAAGAAGAGAAGCAGGGTTAAAAGCAGCTAGTTTCTCTCTTAATGCCACTTCTTTTGATTTAAACTCCGATGTTAAGGTGACTTCTATCTCTCTTACCTGTAGTTCTTTCAGTCTAACCTCCTGCTCCAACTTGGCCCGTTCCATCATTTCCTCATGCTCCAACTTGGCATGTTCCAACCTTCCCTCATGCTCCAACTTTTGCTCCAACTTGGCCTGTTCCAACTTGGCCTGTTCCAACTTTTCCTCATGTTCCAACTCGAGTTCTTTCATTTTGATTTGGAACTCGAACCTAGCTCGTTCTAGTTCTAAGGCGTCTATTCGTTGTGTTTCTTCTTGAGGGCTAGCCAGACCTGAGGCAACTTCTGAGTGAGGAGGGGTGGTGGATAGTGGTTGAAGTTTCTTGGACATGGGCGTTAATCTGTCAACAGCGGATTCTTTTAAAACTTCTTGTTGAACCAACACTTCAATCACATGATTTTTTAACATTTCTTTAGTCAGTTGCTGTGAAAATGGGATATTGTAATAGTTAGCTATTTCTTCCCATTCTTTCTTCAGGATATTAACACGTAATTTAGCTACGGAAGGATTTTCAATAAAATCCTGGAGATCAAAACCTGAGGTGGCCATTGTTAAGAAAAATAGGATAAATTAACTAATGGTCAAAAGATAAGATAAGTGGATAACCCTAGAAAATATCACGGCAGTGGATAACCAGAAAGTCCAGGAAACTAACCAAGTTATACCTAGGGAAATTACACTTATGATTATTGTTCTTCTGAGAAGATCCTTAGATAAGGATAAGAGACTTGAAAGAGGAAGGGCGTATTACGGCATTAATATAAAGATCCGGATTAACAACCCTGTTATACTTGAAAGAGGAAGGGCGTATTACGGCATTAATATAAAGATCCGGATTAACAACCCTGATAAATGGTATGATTGACCCTGAATGAGATAATGAGAAGAACAATAATTGAGGCTTTATAATTGTGGGGTCCTGGTAGAGCGGGGCGTCCCAAGATATCACTTCACCGTAAACTAGTGACTATGGAACAGCCTACTCTGGAGTGAGGGTACGGCATTAAACAGATCCGGATTCTTCCCTACACTCGATAAGACTTTACTACACGACTGCCGCCACGTGTAATAACAGGTGTTTGCGACACTTTGGAACTCCATTATTCTACCTCCTGTCAATTTTACTGGTAATGATAATACCCAATATATACTAACACACATAGTGAAGGAAACTTTAAACCACCGTAAAGCAATTGTGAACAGAAGTGACTGGGAGGAATAATTAACACTGAGTAACAAGGGGGGAAGGAGTATGGTACTTAAGGTCGAGTCCTGTCACGGTCGCCATTTGTTACGAGTTGGGGATTTAGAATATAGTTATACGTCTACCCAGATCTCAACAGGTAACAACAACAACAAAACAAAGACAATCGGACTATAAAAGGGTAGACAAAGGATGCGAGTTTTCGTTGTGTATAATAAAGTACCATAAATCCCTAAACAAAATATTCAGCTTATAAATTACCCTTAACCAAACTTAACCTAAACATTAACAATATATACATATTAATACAACATAAACAATTTTGAAGCAAGTGGACGTGGGGGAGGCAATACAAGATACAAATACTTAAGTGAGGAGCTGAGATGGCTGACGAGTAAGGCTGAGTATTGTAGAAGACGGTAGGTGGTCACTGCACCGTAGGTTTAGAGGATAGATGATCCTGTGGTCACTTCCCAGAGCCAAGTGCTCTCTCCTCGAATTGGAGCTGACAAAGAAGACTTTGAGGAGGTGACGCAACAACCAGGATATGGAGAATAGAAACCCCGGAGTGGTAACTAAGACGAGTCATACTCGTGTCTCGTCCCTAGATGGCGTTGCTCGTGGTGCTGGGTAGGTAGATCAAGACAATAGATGGCGTGGTTCGTAGTGCTGGGTGGAGGGGTTCGTAACAAGGGGCCTTTGTTAAACTCGATCAGGGGCCTTTGTTATTCCCGATCAGGGACTTTGTTATACTCGATCAGGGGACTTTGTTATGCTCGATCAGGGGATTTTGTTATACACGACCAGGGAACTTTGTTAAACTCGATCAGGGGCCTTTGTAATACTCGATGAGGGGACTTTGTTATACTTGAATAAGGCCCTTTGTTAAACTCGATCAAAGGCCTTTGTTATTCTCGATGAGGGGTCTTTGTTAAACTCGATTAGGGGACTTTGTTCTACTCGTTCAGGGGACTTTGTTATACCTGATCAGGGGACTTTCTTATACTCGATCAGGGGGCTTTGTTATACTCGATCAGGGGGGCTTTGTTATACTGGATCAAGGGCCTTTGTTATAATCGTTCATGGGACTTTGTTATACTCGACCAGGGGACTTTGTTATACTCGATTAGGGGCCTTTGTAAAACTCGATCAGGGGCTTTTGTTATGCTCGATCAGGGGACTTTGTTATACTCGATCAGGGGACTTTTTTATAATTGATCAGATGGCTTTGTTATTCTCGATCAGGGAACTTTGTTATACTCGATCAGGGGCCTTTGTTATAATCGTTCAGGGGACTTTGTTATACTCGATCAGGGGACTTTGTTATACTCAATCAGGGGACTTGTTATACTCGATGAGGGGCGTTTGTTATAATTGATGAGGACTTTGTTAGACCTCGATCAGGGAATTTTGTTACACTCGATCAGGGGATTCTTGGTTATATTCGATGAGGCCTTTATTATATTTCCGATCACGTGCCTTGTTATACCTCGAACAGGGACTTTGTTTACTCGATCAGGATCTTGTTATGCTCGATCAGGATTTGTTATACTCGACCAGGAATCCTTGTTAAACCCGATCGCTGCCTTGGTTAATTTCGGAGATGGGTCTTTGTTAAACTGATTAGGGACTTTGTTCTACTCTGTTCAGGGACTTTGCTATACTTGGATCAGGACTTTGTTATTCTCGATCAGAGGGCTTTGTTATACTGACTGCTGGGCCTTTTGTTATAATCGTTCAGGACTTTTGTTTATACTCGACCAGAGGATCCTTTGTTATACTCGATTAGGGGCCTTTGTTAAATTTCGATCAGGGCTTTTTTATACTCATTCAGGCGCCTTGTTATATTCTCGATCTGGGGCCTTGTTATACCTCGAATCAGGGACTTTGTTATACCTGATGAGGGGCCCTGTTAAACTCGGATCAGGGGCCTTTGTTTACTCGATCAGGGACTTTGTTATACTCGATCAGGGGACTTTGTTATACTCGATCAGGGGGCTTTGTTTTACTCGATTAGGAAACTTTGTTATACTCGATCAGGGGCCTTTGTTATAATCGTTCAGGGGACTTAGTTATACTCGATCAGGGGACTTTGTTATACTCGATCAGGGGACTTTGTTATACTCGATCTGGGGACTTTGTTATATTCGATGAAGGGACTTTGTTATTCTCGATCATGGGACTTTGTTATACTCGATGAGGGGCCTTTGTTATACTCGATCAGGGGACTTTGTTGACTCGTTCACGGGACTTTGTTATACTTGATCAGGGATCTTGTTATACTCGATGAGGGGGCTTTGTTATACTCGATCAGGGGGCTTTGTTATACTTGATCAGGGGCCTTTGTTATACTCGTTCAGGGGATTTTGTTATAGTCGATCAGGGGACTTTGTTATACTCGATCAGGGGACTTTGTTATACTCGACCAGGGGAGTTTGTTATACCTGACCAGGGGACTTTGTTATACTCGATGAGGGGCCTTTGTTAAACTCGATGAGGGGCCTTTGTTATACTAGACCATGGGACTTTCTTATACTCGATCAGGGGCCTTTGATAAACTCGATCAGGGGCCTTTGTTATACTCGTTCAGAAGACTTTGTTATACTTGATCAGGGGCCTTTGTTATACTCGAGTAGGGGGCTTTGTTATACTCGATCAGGGGGCTTTGTTATACTTGAACAGGGGCCTTTGTTATAATCGTTCAGGGGACTTTGTTATACTCGATCAGGGGACTTTGTTATACTCGATCAGGGGACTTTGTTATACTCGACCAGGAGTTTATTATACTCGACCCAGGGGACTGTTATACTCGATGAGGAGCCTTTGTTAAACTCGATCAGGGGCCTTTGTATACCCGATCAGGGGACTTTGTTATATACTCGATCGGGGGACTTTGTTATGCACTATGAGGGGCTTTGTTATACTCGATCAGGGAACTTTGTTATACTCGGTAGGGGACTATGTTATACTCGATCAGGGACTTTGTTATACTCGTTCAGGGGACTTTGTTATACTTGATCAGGGACTGTTATACTCGAGAAGGGGGCTTTGTTATACTCGATCAGGGGGCTTTGTTATACTCGATCAGAGGACTTTATTAAACTCGACCAGGGGAGTTTGTTATACTTGATCAGGGGAGTTTGTTTTACTCGATCAGGGGACTTTGTAATACTCGATCTGGGGGCTTTGTTATACTCGATCAGGGAACTTTGTTATACTCGATCAGGGGCCTTTGTTATAATCGTTCAGGGAACTTTGTTATAAGCGATCAGGGGAATTTGTTATGCTCGATCAGGGGATTTTGCTATACTCAACCAGGGAACTTTGTTAAACTCGACCAGGGGCCTTTGTAATACAAGATGAGGGGACTTTGTTATACTCGAATAAGGCCCTTTGTTAAACTCGATCAAAGGCCTTTGTTATTCTCGATGAGGGGTCTTTGTTAAACTCGATTAGGGGACTTTGTTCTACTCGTTCAGGGGACTTTGTTATACCCGATTAGGGGACTTTGTTATACTCGATCAGGGGACTTTGTTATACTGTATGAGGGGGCTTTGTTATACTCCATCAGGGAACTTTGTTATACTCGGTGAGGGGACTTTGTTATACTCGATCACAGGAATTTGTTATACTCGTTCAGGGGACTTTGTTAAATTCGATCAGGGGCCTTTGTAATACTCGATGAGGGGACTTTGTTATACTCGAATAAGGCCCTTTGTTAAACTCGATCAAATGCCTTTGTTATTCTCGATGAGGGGTCTTTGCTAAACTCGATTAGGGGACTTTGTTCTATTCGTTCAGGGGACTTTGTTATACTTGATCAGGGGACTTTCTTATACTCGATGAGGGGGCTTTGTTTTCTCGATCAGGGGGCTTTGTTATACTGGATCAATGGCCTTTGTTATAATCGTTCATGGGACTTTGTTATACTCGACCAGGGGACTTTGTTATACTCGATTAGGGGCCTTTGTTAAACTCGATCAGGGGCTTTTGTTATGCTCGATCAGGGGACTTTTTTATACTCGATCAGATGGCTTTGTTATTCTCGATCAGGGAACTTTGTTATATTCGATCAGGGGCCTTTGTTATAATCGTTCAGGGGACTTTGTTATACTCGATCAGGGGACTTTGTTATACTCAATCAGGGGACTTTGTTATACTCGATGAGGGGCGTTTGTTATACTCGATGAGGGGACTTTGTTAGACTCGATCAGGGGAATTTGTTATACTCGATGAGGGGACTTTGTTATATTCGATGAGGGGCCTTTGTTATACTCGATCAGGGGCCTTTGTTATACCCGATCAGGGGACTTTGTTATACTCGATCAGGGGACTTTGTTATACTGGACCAGGGGTCTTTGTTATACTCGATCAGGGGCCTATGTTATACTTGATGAGGGGGCTTTGTTATACTCGATCAGGGGACTTTCTTATTCTCGATGAGGGGGACTTTGTTATACTCGATCAGTGGGCTTTGTTATACTCGATCAGGGAACTTTGTTATTCTCGATCAGGGGCCTTTGTTATACTCGTTCAGGCGCCTTTGTTATATTCGATCAGGAGCCTTTGTTATTCTCGACCAGGGGACTTTGTTTTACTCGATGAGGGGCCTTTGTTAAACTCGATCACGGGCCTTTGTTATACTCGATCAGGGGACTTTGTTAAATTCGATCTTTGTTAACTCGATCAGGGGCCTTTATTTATAATTGTTCAGGGACTTTGTTATATTCGATCAGGGGACTTTGTTATTCTCGATCAGGGGACTTTGTTATACTCGATCAGGGCTTTGTTTTTGCTCGATTAGGAAACTTTGTTATACTCGATCAGGGCCTTTGTTGCATACCCGATTAGGGACTTTGTTATACTCGATCAGGGGACTTTGTTTGCACTGTATGAGGGGCTTTGTTATACTCCATCAGGAACTTTGTTATACTCGATCAGGGGACTTTGTTATGCTCGATCAGGGGATTTTGTTATACTCGACCAGCGAACTTTGTTAAACTCGATCAGGGGCCTTTGTAGTACTCGATGAGGGGACTTTGTCATACTCGAATAACGCCCTTTGTTAAACTCGATCAAAGGCCTTTGTTATTCTCGATGAGGGGTCTTTGTTAAACTCGATTAGGGGACTTTGTTATACTCGTTCAGGGGACTTTGTTATACTTGATCAGGGGACTTTGTTATACTCGATGAGGGGGCTTTGTTATACTCGATCAGGGGGCTTTGTTATACTTGATCAGGGGCCTTTGTTATAATCGTTCAGGGGATTTTGTTATAGTCGATCAGGGGACTTTGTTATACTCGATCAGGGGACTTTGTTATACTCGACCAGGGGAGTTTGTTATACCTGACCAGGGGACTTTGTTATACTCGATGAGGGGCCTTTGTTAAACTCGATGAGGGGCCTTTGTTATACTAGACCATGGGACTTTCTTATACTCGATCAGGGGCCTTTGATAAACTCGATCAGGGGCCTTTGTTATACTCGTTCAGAAGACTTTGTTATACTTGATCAGGGGCCTTTGTTATACTCGAGTAGGGGGCTTTGTTATACTCGATCAGGGGGCTTTGTTATACTTGAACAGGGGCCTTTGTTATAATCGTTCAGGGGACTTTGTTATACTCGATCAGGGGACTTTGTTATACTTTCGACCAGGGAGTTTATTATACTCGACCAGGGACTTTGTTATACTCGATGAGGGCCTTTGTTAGAAAAGCTCGATCAGGGGCCTTTGTTATACCCGATCCAGGGACTTTGTTATACTCGATCGAGAGGACTTTGTATATACTCTATGAGACTGTTATACTCGATCGGGGAACTTTGTTATGCGGTGGGGACTATGTTATACTTCGATCAGGTGACTTTGTTATACTCGTTCAGGGGACTTTGTTATACTTGATCAGGATTTGTTATACTCGAAGGGGAACTGTTATACTCGATCCAGAGAACTGTTATACTCGTCAGGGCCTTTTTGTTATACTCGATCAGAGGACTTTATTATACTCGACCAGGGGAGTTTGTTATACTTGATCAGGGGAGTTTGTTATACTCGATCAGGGGACTTTGTAATACTCGATCTGGGGGCTTTGTTATACTCGATCAGGGAACTTTGTTATACTCGATCAGGGGCCTTTGTTATAATCGTTCAGGGAACTTTGTTATAAGCGATCAGGGGAATTTGTTATGCTCGATCAGGGGATTTTGCTATACTCAACCAGGGAACTTTGTTAAACTCGACCAGGGGCCTTTGTAATACAAGATGAGGGGACTTTGTTATACTCGAATAAGGCCCTTTGTTAAACTCGATCAAAGGCCTTTGTTATTCTCGATGAGGGGTCTTTGTTAAACTCGATTAGGGGACTTTGTTCTACTCGTTCAGGGGACTTTGTTATACTTGATCAGGGGTCTTTGTTATACTCGATGAGGGGGCTTTGTTATACTCGATCAGGGGGCTTTTTTATACTGGATCAAGGGCCTTTGTTATAATCGTTCATGGGACTTTGTTATACTCGACCAGGGGACTTTGTTATACTCGATTAGGGGCATTTGGTAAACTCGATCAGGGGCTTTTGTTATGCTCGATCAGGGGTGTTTGTTATATTCGATGATGGGACTTTGTTATACTCGATCATGGTACTTTGTTATACTCGATGAGGGGCCTTTGTTATACTCGATCAGGGGCCTTTGTTATACCCGATCAGGGGACTTTGTTATTCTCGATCAGGGGACTTTGTTATAGTCTATGAGGGGGCTTTGTTATACTCGATCAGGGAACTTTTTTATACTCGGTGAGGGGACTTTGTTATACGCGATCAGGGGACTTTGTTATACTCGATCAGGGGACATTGTTATATTCGATCAGGAAACTTTGTTATACTCGATCAGGGGCCTTTGTTATAATCGTTCAGGGGACTTTGTTATACTCGATCAGGGGACTTTGTTATGCTCGATCAGGGGGCTTTGTTTTACTCGATCAGGAAACTTTGTTATACTCGATCAAGGGACTTTGTTATACTCTATGAGGGGGCTTTGTTATACTCGATCAGGGGGCTTTGTTATACTTGATCTGGGGCCTTTGTTATAATCGTTCAGGGTCCTTTGTTATACTCTATCAGGGGACTTTGTTATACTCGACCAGGGGATTTTGTTATACTCGATGAAGGGCCTTTGTTAACCTCGATGAGGGGACTTTGTTATACTCGATCAGGGGATATTGTTATATTCGATGTGGGGACTTTGTTATACTCGATGATGGGACTGTGTTCTACTCGTTCAGGGGACTTTGTTATACTGGATCAGGGGACTTTGTTATACTCGAATAAGGGGCTTTGTTAAACTCGATCAAAGGCCTTTGTTATTCTCGATGAGGGGCCTTTGTTAAACTCGATTAGGGGACTTTGTTCTACTCTTTCGGGGGACTTTGTTATACCTGATCCAGGGGATTTTGTTATACTTCGATGAGAACTTTGTTATACTCGATTAGGGCTTTGTTATACTTGATCAGGGCCTTTGTTATAATCGACCAGGAGTTTGTTATACTCGACCAGGGACTTTGTTATACTCGATGAAGACGCTGTTAAACTCGATGAGGGCCTTTGTTATACTCGATCAGATTCCTTTGTTATACTCGATCAGGGACTTTGTTATACTCGATCAGAACTTTCTGTTATACTTTCGATCAGGGACTTTGTTATACTAGATCTGGGGGGCTTTGTTATACTCGATCAGGGGCCTTTGTTATACTCGATCAGAGGACTTTGTTATACTCGACCAGCGGAGTTTGTTATACTTGATCAGGGGAATTTGTTATACTCGATCAGGGGACTTTGTAATACTCGATCTGGGGGCTTTGTTATACTCGATCAGGGAACTTTGTTATACTCGATCAGGGGCCTTTGTTATAATCGTTCAGGGAACTTTGTTATAAGCGATCATGGGAATTTGTTATACTCGATCAGGGGACTTTGTTATACTCGACCAGGGGAGTTTGTTATACTCGACCAGGGAACTTTGTTATACTCGATCAGGAGCCTTTGTTAAACTCGATCAGGGGCCTTTGTTATACTCGATCATGAGACTTTGTTATGCTCGATCAGGGGATTTTGCTATACTCAACCAGGGAACTTTGTTAAACTCGACCAGGGGCCTTTGTAATACTCGATGAGGGGACTTTGTTATACTCGAATAAGGCCCTTTGTTAAACTCGATCAAAGGCCTTTGTTATTCTCGATGAGGGGTCTTTGTTAAACTCGATTAGGGGACTTTGTTCTACTCGTTCAGGGGACTTTGTTATACTCGATGAGGGGGCTTTGTTATACTCGATCAGGGGGCTTTTTTATACTGGATCAAAAGCCTTTGTTATAATCGTTCATGGGACTTTGTTATACTCGACCAGGGGACTTTGTTATACTCGATTAGGGGCATTTGGTAAACTCGATCAGGGGCTTTTGTTATGCTCGATCAGGGGAGTTTGTTATATTCGATGATGGGACTTTGTTATACTCAATCATGGTACTTTGTTATACTCGATCAGGGGACTTTGTTATACTCGATCAAGGGCCTTTGTTATACCCGATCAGGGGCCTTTGTTATAATCGTTCAGGGGACTTTGTTATACTCGATCAGGGGACTTTGTTATACTCGATCCAGGGGACTTTGTTATATACTCGATCAGGGCTTTGTTTTACTCGATCAGGAAACTTTGTTATACTCGATCAGGGGACTTGCTGTACTCCTCGATCAAGGGGACTTTGTTATACTCTATGAGGGGCTTTGTTATACTCGATCAGGGGGCTTTGTTATACTTGATCAGGGGCCTTTGTTATATTCGTTCAGGGTCCTTTGTTATACTCGATCAGGGGACTTTGTTATACTCGACCAGGGGACTTTGTTATACTCGATGAAGGGCCTTTGTTATACTCGATGAGGGGACTTTGTTCTACTCGATCAGGGGACTTTGTTATACTGGATCAGGGGACATTGTTATATTCGATGAGGGGACTTAGTTATACTCGATGATGGGACTGTGTTCTACTCGTTCAGGGGACTTTGTTATACAGGATCAGGGGACTTTGTTATACTCGAATAGGGGCCTTTGTTAAACTCGATCAAAGGCCTTTGTTTTTCTCGATGAGGGGCCTTTGTTAAACTCGATTAGGGGACTTTGTTCTACTCTTTCAGGGGACTTTGTTATACTTGATCAGGGGATTTTGTTATACTCGATGAGGGGGCTTTGTTATACTCGATTAGGGGGCTTTGTTATACTTGATCAGGGGCCTTTGTTATAATCGACCAGGGGAGTTTGTTATACTCGACCAGGGGACTTTGTTATACTCGATGAGGGGCCTTTGTTAAACTCGATGAGGGACCTTTGTTATACTCGATCAGATTCCTTTGTTATACTCGATCAGGGGACTTTGTTATACTCGATCAGGAGACTTTGTTAGCATATACTCGATCAGGGGACTTTGTTATACTGCGATCAGGGGTTTTGTTATATACTCGATCGGAACTTTGTATACTCGATCAGGGGGCCTTTGTTATAATCGTTCAGGGACTTTGTTATATACTTGATCAGGGACTTTTATACTACTCGACCAGGGGGAGTTTGTTGCCTACTCGATTAGGGGCCTTTGTTATAATCGACCCAGGGGCCTTTGTTATACTTGATCAGGGGACTTTTGTTATTCTCGATCGGGGATTTTGTTATACTCGATCAGGGGACTTTGTTATACTCGATCAGTGAACTTTGTTATACTCGATTAGGGGCCTTTGTTATAATCGTTCAGGGGTCTTTGTTATACTCGAGTAAAGGACTTTTTTATACTCGACCAGGGGAGTTTGTTATACGCGATTAGGGGCCTTTGTTAAACTCGATCAGGGGCTTTTGTTATACTCGATCAGGGGACTTTGTTATACTCGATCACGGGACTTTGTTATACTCGATCAGGTGGCTTTGTTATACTCGATCAGGGAACTTTCTTATACTCGATCAGGGGCCTTTGTTATAATCGTTCAGGGGACTTTGATATACTCGATCAGGGTACTTTGTTATACTCGATCAGGGGACTTTGTTAAACTTGATCAGGGGACTTTGTTATACTCGATCAGGGGACTTTGTTATACTCGATGAGGTGCCTTTGTTATACTCGATCATGGTACTTTGTTATACTCGATGATGGGGCTTTGTTATACTCAATCAGGGGAGTTTGTTATACCCGATCAGGGAATGTTGATATACTTGAGCAGGGGACTTTGTTATACTCGATGAGGGGGGTTTGTAATACTCAATCTGAGGACTTTGTTATACTTGATCAGGGGCCTTTGTTATAATCGTTCAGGGGACTTTGTTATACTCGATCAGTGGACTTTGTTATACTCGGTGAGGGGACTTTGTTATACTCGATGAGGGGGCTTTGTTTTACTCGATCAGGAAACTTTGTTATACTCTATCAGGGGCCTTTGTTATACCCGATCAGGGGACTTATTATACTCGATCCGGGAACTTTGTTATACTCTATGAGGGGGCTTTGTTATACTCGATCAGGGGGCTTTGTTATACTTGATCAGGGGCCTTTGTTATAATCGTTCAGGGGACTTTGTTATACTCGACCACGGGACTTTGTTATACTCAGTGAAGGGCCTTTGTTATACTCGATGAGGGGACTTTGTTCTACTCGATCAGGGGACTTTGTTATACTCGATCAGGGGACTTTGTTATATTCGATGAGGGGACTTTGTTATTCTCGATCATGGGACTTTGTTATGCTCGATTAGGGGCCTTTGTTATACTCGATCAGAGGACTTTGTTATACTCGACAAGGGGACTTTGTTATACTCGATCAGGGGCCTTTGTGATACTCGATCAGGGGCCTTTGTTATACTCGATCAGGGGACTTTGTTATACTCGACCAGGGGTCTTTGTTATACTCGATCACGGGCCTATGTTATACTTGATGAGGGGGCTTTGTTATACTCGATCAGGGGACTTTCTTATTCTCGATGAGGGGGACTTTGTTATACTCGATCAGTGGGCTTTGTTATACTCGATCAGTGAACTTTGTTATACTCGATCAGGGGCCTTTGTTATAATCGTTCAGGGAACTTTGTTATAAGCGATCAGGGGAATTTGTTATACTCGATCAGGGGACTGTTATACTCGACCAGGGGAGTTTGTTATACTCGACCAGGGAACTTTGTTATATTCGATCAGCCTTGTTAAACTCGATCAGGGGCCTTTGTTATACTCGATCAGGGGACTTTGTTATGCTCGATCAGGGGATTTTGTTATACTCGACCAGCGAACTTTGTTAAACTCGATCAGGGGCCTTTGTAGTACTCGATGAGGGGACTTTGTCATACTCGAATAACGCCCTTTGTTAAACTCGATCAAAGGCCTTTGTTATTCTCGATGAGGGGTCTTTGTTAAACTCGATTAGGGGACTTTGTTCTACTCGTTCAGGGGACTTTGTTATACTTGATCAGGGGACTTTGTTATACTCGATGAGGGGGCTTTGTTATACTCGATCAGGGGGCTTTGTTATACTGGATCAAGGGCCTTTGTTATAATCGTTCATGGGACTTTGTTATACTCGACCAGGGGACTTTGTTATACTCGATTAGATGCATTTGGTAAACTCGATCAGGGGCTTTTCTTATGCTCGATCAGGGGAGTTTGTTATATTCGATGATGGGACTTTGTTATACTCGATCATGGTACTTTGTTATACTGGATGAGGGGCCTTTGTTATACTCGATCAGGGGCCTTTGTTATACCCGATCAGGGGACTTTGTTATTCTCGATCAGGGGACTTTGTAATACTCTATGATGGGGCTTTGTTATACTCGATCAGGGAACTTTGTTATACTCGGTGAGTGGACTTTGTTATACGCGATCAGGTGACTTTGTTATACTCGATCAGGGGACATTGTTATATTCGATCAGGAAACTTTGTTATACTCGATCAGGGGCCTTTGTTATAATCGTTCAGGGGACTTTGTTATACTCGATCAGGGGACTTTGTTTTACTCGATCAGGAAACTTTGTTATACTCGATCAGGGACTTTGTTATACTCGATCAGGGACTTGTTATATACTTAGAGGGGGCTTTGTTATATACTCGATCAGGGGCTTTGTTATACTTGATCAGGGGCCTTTGTTATAATCGTTCAGGGTCCTTTGTTATACTCGATCAGGGGACTTTGTTATACTCGACCAGGGGATTTTGTTATACTCGATGAAGGGCCTTTGTTAACCTCGATGAGGGGACTTTGTTCTACTCGATCAGGGGACTTTGTTATACTCGATCAGGGGACATTGTTATATTCGATGAGGGGACTTTGTTATACTCGATGATGGGACTGTGTTCTACTCGTTCAGGGGACTTTGTTATACAGGATGAGGGGACTTTGTTATACTCGAATAGGGGCCTATGTTAAACTCGATCAAAGGCCTTTGTTATTCTCGATGAGGGGCCTTTGTTAAACTCGATTAGGGGACTTTGTTCTACTCTTTCAGGGGACTTTGTTATACTTGATCAGGGGATTTTGTTATACTCGATGAGGGGGCTTTGTTATACTCGATTAGGGGGCTTTGTTATACATGATCAGGGGCCTTTGTTATAATCGACCAGGGGAGTTTGTTATACTCGACCAGGGGACTTTGTCATACTCGATCAGGGGACTTTGTTATACTCGATCAGATTCCTTTGTTATACTTGATCAGGGGACTTTGTTATACTCGATCAGGAGACTTTGTTATACTCGATCAGGGGACTTTGTTATACTAGATCAGGGGGCTTTGTTATACTCGATCAGGGGACATTTTATACTCGACCAGGGGAGTTTGTTATACTCGATTAGGGGCCTTTGTTATAATCGACCAGGGGCCTTTGTTATACTTGATCAGGGGACTTTGTTATTCTCGATCAGGGGATTTTGTTATACTCGATCAGGGGGCTTTGTTATACTCGATCAGTGAAATTGTTATACTCGATTAGGGGCCTTTGTTATAATCGTTCAGGGGTCTTTGTTATACTCGATCAAAGGACTTTTTTATACTCGACCAGGGGAGTTTGTTATACGCGGTTAGGGGCCTTTGTTAAACTCGATCAGGGGCTTTTGTTATACTCGATCAGGGGACTTTGTTATACTCGATCACCGGACTTTGTTAAACTCGATCAGGTGGCTTTGTTATACTCGATCAGGGAACTTTGTTATACTCGATCAGGGTCCTTTGTTATAATCGTTCAGGGGACTTTGTTATACTCGATCAGGGGACTTATTATACTCAATTAGGGGACTTTGATATACTCGATCAGGGTACTTTGTTATACTCGATCAGGGGACTTTGTTATACTCGATGTGGTGCCTTTGTTATACTCGATCATGGTACTTTGTTATACTCGATGATGGAGCTTTGTTATACTCGATCAGGGGAGTTTGTTATACCCGATTAGGGAAAGTTGATATACTTGAGCAGGGGACTTTGTTATACTCGATGAGGGGGGTTTGTTATACTCAATCAGAGGGCTTTGTTATACTTGATCAGGGGCCTTTCTTAAAATCGTTCAGGGGACTTTGTTATACTCGATCAGTGGACTTTGTTATACTCGGTGAGGGGACTTTGTTATACTCGATGAGGGGCCTTTGTTATACTCGATGAGGGGACTGTGTTATACTCGTTCAGGGGACTTTGTTATACTCGTTCAGAGGGCTTTGTTTTACTCGATCAGGAAACTTTGTTATACTCAATCAGGGACCTTTGTTATACCCGATCAGGGGACTTTGTTATACTCGATCAGGGAACTTTGTTATACTCTATGAGGGGGCTTTGTTATACTCGATCAGGGGGCTCTGTTATACTTGATCAGGGGCCTTTGTTATAATCGTTCAGAGGACTTTGTTATACTCGACCAGGGGACTTTGTTATACTCAGTGAAAGGCCTTTGTTATACTCGATGAGGGGACTTTGTTCTACTCGATCAGGGGACTTTGTTATACTCGATCAGGGGACTTTGTTATATTCGATGTGGGGACTTTGTTATTCTCGATCATGGGACTTTGTGATACTCGATCAGGGGCCTTTGTTATACTCGATCAGAGGACTTTGTTATACTCGACAAGGGGACTTTGTTATACTCGATCAGGGGCCTTTGTGATACTCGAACAGGGGCCTTTGTTATACTCGATCAGGGGACTTTGTTATACTCGACTAGGGGTCTTTGTTATACTCGATCAGGGGCCTATGTTATACTTGATGAGGGGGCTTTGTTATACTCGATCAGTGGGCTTTGTTATACTCGATCAGGGAACTTTGTTATTCTCGATCAGGGGCCTTTGTTATACTCGTTCAGGCGCCTTGTTATATTCGATCAGGAGCCTTTGTTATTCTCGACCAGGGACTTTGTTATACTCGATGAGGGGCCTTTGGTTAAACTCGATGACGGGCCTTTGTTATACTCGACCAGGGGACTTTGTTATACTCTATGAGGGGCCTTTGTTAAAGATGGGACTTTGTTATACTCGATCAGGGGACTTTGTTATACTCGATCAGGGGCCTTTGTTATAATTGTTCAGGGACTTTGTTATACTCGATCAGGGGACTTTGTTATACTCGATCAGGGGACTTTGTTATACTCGACCAGGGCTTTGTTTTACTCGATTAGGAAACTTTGTTATACTCGATCAGGGGCCTTTGTTATACCCGATTAGGGGACTTTGTTATACTTGATCAGGGGACTTTGTTAAACTGTATGAGGGGGCTTTGTTATACTCCATCAGGGAACTTTGTTATACTCGGCGAGGGGACTTTGTTATACTCGATCACAGGACTTTGTTATACTCGTTCAGGGGACTTTGTTAAACTTGATCAGGGGACTTTGTTATACTCGGTCAGAGGGCTTTGTTATACTCGATCAGGGGGCTTTGTTATACTTGATCAGGGGTCTTTGTTATAATCGTTCAGGGGACTTTGTTATACTCGATCAGGGGAATTTGTTATACTCGATCAGGGGTCTTTGTTATACTCGATGAATGGCCTTTGTTATACTCGATGAGGGGACTTTGTAATACTCGATAAGGGGACATTGTTATATTCGATGAGGGGACATTGTTATACTCGATGATGGGACTGTGTTATACTCGTTCAGGGGACTTTGTTATACTCGATTAGGGGACTTTGTTATACTCGAATAGGGGCCTTTGTTAAACTCGATCAGGACTTTTTATATGATAAGTTTTGTTATACTCGATGAAGACTTTGTTATACTCGACCAGGGAGTTTATTTATACTCGATCAGGGCCTTTGTTATACTCGATCAGGGCCTTTGTTATAGTCAGGGACTTTGTTATACTCGACCAGGGGTCTTTGTTACTCCTCGATCAGGGGCCTATATTTATACTTGATGAGGGCTGTTATATACTCGATCAGGGGACTTGTTATATATACTCGACCAGGGGCCTTTGTTATGCTCGGTAAGGGGACTTTGTTATACTCGATCAGGGGGCTTTGTTATACTCGACCAGGGTGCTTTGTTATACTCGATCAGGGGACTTTGTTTTCCTCGATCAGGGGACTTTGTTATACTCGATCAGGGGACTTTGTTATACTCGATCAGGGGACTTTGTTATACTCGATCAGGAGACTTTGTTATACTCGACCAGGGGACTTTGTTATACTCGACCAGGGGACTTTGTTATACTCGATCAGGAGGCATTGTTTTACTCGATCAGGGGAATTTGTTATTCTCGATAAGGGGACTTTGTTATACTCGATCAGGGGACTTTGTTAAACTCGATCAGGGCTTTGTCTTACTCGATCAGAAACTTTGTTATACTCGATCACGGAGCGCTGTTACTCAATCGTTCAGGGGACTTTGTTACTCGATCTTGGGACTTTTTTAAACTCGATCAGGGGCCTTTGTTATACTCCATTAGGGGCCTTTGTTATATTGGATCAGGGGACTTTGTTATACTCGATCAGGACACTTTGTTATACTCGATCAGGGTACTATTTTATACTCGATCATGGGCTTTGCTATGCTCGATCAGGGGGCTTTGTTATACTCGATTAGGGGACTTTGTTATTCTCGATCAGAACTGTTTTACTCGATCAGGGGACTTTGTTATATGATCAGGCGCCTTTGTTATATCGATCAGGGGACTTTGTTATACTCCATCAGGGGACTTTGTTATACTCGACCAGGGTCTTTGGTATACTCAATCAGGGCCTTTGTTATATACTCGATCAGGGGCCATTATTTATAATCGATCAGAGGACTTTGTTATACTCGATCAGGGACTTTGTTATACTCAATTAGGGGACTTTGTTGTACTCGACCAGGGGTTTGTTATACTCGATTAGGGGCCTTTGTTAAACTCGATCAGGGGCTTTTGTTATACTCGATCAGGAGACTTTGTTAAACTCGATTAGGGGGCATTGTTTTACTCGATCAGGAAACTTTGTTATACTCGATCAGGGAACTTTGATATACTCGACCAGGGGTCTTTATTATACTCGATCAGGGGCCTTTGTTATACTTGATGAGGGGGCTTTGTTATACTCGATCAGGGGACTTTCTTATTCTCGGTCAGGGGGACTTTGTTATACTCGATCAGGGGGCTTTGTTATACTCGATCAGGGAACATTGTTATACTCGATCAGGGGCCTTTGTTTTACTCGATCAGGAAACTTTGTTATACTCGATCAGGGGCCTTTGTTATAATCGTTCAGGGGACTTTGTTATACTCGATTAGGGGACTTTGTTATACTCGATCAGGGGACTTTGTTATACTCGATCAGGGGGCTTTGATTTACTCGATCAGGAAACTTTGTTATACTCGATCAGGGGCCTTTGTTATACCCGATGAGGGGCCTTTATTATACCCGATCAGGGGACTTTGTTATACTCGATGAGGGACTTTGTATATACTCTATAGGGCTTTGTTATCTCGATCAGGGGCTTTGTTATACTTGATCAGGGGCCTTTGTTATAATCGTTCAGGGGGCTTTGTTATACTCGATCAGGGGACTTTGTTATACTCGACCAGGGGACTTTGTTATACTCGATGAAGGGCCTTTGTTATCCTCGATGAGGGGACTTTGTTCTACTCGATCAGGGGACTTTGTTATACTCGATGAGGGGACATTGATATATTCGATGAGGGGACTTTGTTATACTCGATGATGGGACTGTGTTTTACTCGTTCAGGGGACTTTGTTATACAGGATCAGGGGACTTTGTTATACTCGAATAGGGGCCTTTGTTAAACTCGATCAAAGGCCTTTGTTATTCTCGATGAGGGGCCTTTGTTAAACTCGATTAGGGTACTTTGTTCTACTCGTTCAGGGGACTTTGTTATACTTGATCAGGGGATTTTGTTTTATTCGATGAGGGGGCTTTGTTATACTCGATCAGGGGGCTTTGTTTTACTTGATCAGGGGCCTTTGTTATAATCGACCAAGGGAGTTTGTTATACTCGACCAGGGGACTTTGTTATACTCGATGAGGGGCCTTTGTTAAACTCGATGAGGGCCCTTTGTAATACTCGACCAGGGGACTTTGTTATACTCGATCATGGGACATTGTTATATTCGATGAGGGGACTTTGTTATTCTCGATGATGGGACTGTGGTATATTCGTTCAGGGGACTTTGTTATACAGGATCAGGGGACTTTGTTATACTCGAATAGGGGCCTTTGTTAAACTCGATCAAAGGCCTTTGATATTCTCGATGAGGGGCCTTTGTTAAACTCGATTAGGGTTTTTGTTCTATTCGTTCAGGAGACTTTGTTGTACTTGATCAGGGGTTTTGTTATACTCGATGAGGGGGTTTTGTTATACTCGATCAGGGGGCTTTGTTATTCTTGATCAGGGGCCTTTGTTATTATCGACGAGGGGAGTTTGTTATACTCGACCAGGGGACTTTGTTATACTCGATGAGGGGCCTTTGTTAAACTCGATGAGGTACCTTTGTTATACTCGACCAGGTGACTTTGTTATACTCGATCAGGGGACTTTGTTATACTCGACCAGGGGACTTTGTTCTACTCGATCAGGGGACTTTGTTATACTCGATGAGGGGACATAGATATAATCGATGAGGGGACTTTGTTATACTCGATGATGGGACTGTGTTATACTCGTTTAGGGGACTTTGTTATACAGGATCAGGGGACTTTGTTATACTCGAATAGGGGCCTTTGTTAAACTCGATCAAAGGCCTTTGTTATTCTCGATGAGGGGCCTTTGTTAAACTCGATTAGGGGACTTTGTTCTACTCGTTCAGGGGACTTTGTTATACTTGATCAGGGGATTTTGTTATACCCGATGAGGGGGCTTTGTTATACTCGATCAGGGGGCTTTGTTATACTTGATGAGGGGCCTTTGTTATAATCGACCAAGGGAGTTTGTTATACTCGACCAGGGGACTTTGTTATACTTATTGAGGGGCCTTTGTTAAACTCGATGAGGGCCCTTTATTATACTCGACCAGGGGACTTTGTTATACGCGATCATGGGACATTGTTATATTCGATGAGGGGACTTTGTTATACTCGATGATGGGACTGTGTTATACTCGTTCAGGGGACTTTGTTATACAGGATCAGGGGACTTTGTTATACTCGAATAGGGGCGCTGTTAAGCAAAGAGACGATATTCTCGATGAGGGGCCTTTGTTAAGCCGATTAGGGGACTTTTCCATTATTCGTTCCAGGAGACTTTCTGTTGTACTTGATCACGGGATTTTGTTATAATCGTTCAGGGACTTTGTTATACTTTCGATCCGAATTTTTATACTCAGTCAGGGGACTTTGTTATACTCGATCAGGGGACTTTGTTATACTTGATCAAGGGACTTTGTTATACTCGACCAGGAGAGTTTGTTATTCTCGCCCAGGGGAATTTGTTATACTCGATGAGGGGCCTTTGTTAAACTCGATGAGGGGCCTTTGTTATACTAGACCAGGGGACTTTGTTATACTCGATCAAGGGCCTTTGTTAAACTCGATCATGGGCCTTTGTTATACTCGTTCAGGGGACTTTGTTATACTTGATCAGGGGACTTTGTTATACTCAGTAGGGGTTTTGTTACTGCTCGATTAGGAGGCTGTTATACTCGTTCAGGGGACTTGTTATACTCGATCAGAGGACTTTGTTATACTCGATCAGGGGACTGTTATACTCGATGAGGGGCCTTTGTTTAACTCGATAAAGAAATTGCCTTTGTTATACTCGACCAGGGACTTTATTATACTCGATCAGGGGCCTTTGTTATATCGAACAGGGATGTTTGTTATATACTCGATCAGGGGACTTTGTTATACTCGATCAGGGGACTTTGTTATACTCGATCAGGGGCTTTGTTTTACTCGTTGAAACTTTGTTATACTCGATCAGGGGAGCGCTGTTATATGCGATCAGGGGACTTTGCTATACTCGATCAGGGGACTTTGTTATACTCCATGAGGAGGCTGTTATACTCGATCAGGGGGCTTTGTTATACTTGATCAGGGGCCTTTGTTATAATCGTTCAGTGGACTTTGTTATACTCGATCAGGGGACTTTGTTATACTCGACCAGGGAACTTTGTTATACTCAATGAAGGGCCTTTGTTATACTCGATGAGGGGACTTTGTTCTACTCGATGAGGGCCCTTTGTTATACTCGACCAGGGGACATTGTTATACTCGATCAAGGGACATTGTTATATTCGATGAGGGGACTTTGTTATACTCGATGATGGGACTGTGTTATACTCGTTCAGGGGACTTTGTTATACAGGATCAGGGGACTTTGTTATACTCGAATGGGGGCCTTTGTTAAACTCGATGAGGGGGCTTTGTTATACTCGATCAGGGGGCTTTGTTATACTTGATCAGGGGCCTTTGTTATAATCGACCAGGGGAGTTTGTTATACTCGAACAGGGGACTTTGTTATACTCGATGAGGGGCCTTTGGTAAACTCGATGAGGGGCCTTTGTTATACTCGACCATGGGGCTTTGTTATACTCTATGAGGGGCCTTTGTTAAACTCGATGATGT
>NW_024746718.1:0-5973 GCF_018991925.1 Homarus americanus | reverse complement strand
TAACCTAACCTAACCTAACCCAACCCAACCCAACCTAACCTAACCTGAACTACCCTAACCTATCCTAACCTAACCTAACCTAACCTAACCTAACCACTAACACTGAAAATCAGTGTTTTGAAAAAAAATTAAGCGTTTTCCGTGACAAGAAGATAAAAATAAGTGAAATACATTAGTTTACATCTACAACTGAGTGTTTTTCGTGAAAAGAAGTAAAACTAATTAAAATTCATCTAACCTAACCTAACCTAACCTAGCCTAACTTAACCGTGAAAAGAAGTAAAACTAACTTCAAAATAGAGTTCTTCATCAGAAAACACGGCACATCTTCGAAAATATGTGCAACTAACTAAAAGACAGTGTTTTTGTAAGGAAATTCCGCGATTTCCGTGAGTGTTTTTCGTGAAAAGAAGTAAAACTAACTAAAATTCACTTAACCTAGCCTAACCTAACCTAAACTAACATAACCTAAACTAACCCAACCTAACCTAACCTAACCTAACCTAACCTAACCTAACCTAACCAAACCTAACCTAACCTAACCCAACCTAACCCAACCCAACCCAACCCAACCCAACCTAACCTAACATAACCTAACCTAACATAACATAACCTAACCTAACCTAACCTAACCTAACCTAACCTCTAACACTGCAAATCAGTGTTTTGAAAAGAAATTAAGCGTTTTCCGTGAAAAGCTGATGAAAATAAGTAAAATATATTGGTTTTCATCTAAAACTGAGTGTTTTTCGTGAAAAGAAGTAAAACTAACTCAAGTTCAGCTAACCTAACCATACCTAACCTAACCTAACCTAACCTAACCTAACCTAACCTAACCTAACCTAACCTAACCTTACCCAACCTAACCCAACCCAACCGAACCCAAGCCAACCCAATCCAACCTAACCTAACCTAACCTAACCTAACCTAACACAACCTTAACTCCCAACCACTAAAAAACTGAAAATCGGTGTTTTGAAAAATTGCTAAGCTTCAAGAAAAGATAAAACTGGCAAAATACATTGGCTTTCTCATTTAAAACTGAGTGTTTTTCGTGAAAAGAAGTAAAACTAACTAAAATTAACTTAACTCAACCCAACCTAACCCAACCTAACCTAACATAACCTCCAAGGTTCCAACTCTTAACCTAACCTAACCTAACCTAACCTAATCTAATCTCTAACACTAAAATCAGTGTTTTGAAAAAAATTAAGCGTTTTCCGTGACAAGAAGATAAAAATATGTGAAATACATTGGTTTTCATCTAAAACTGAGTGTGTTTCGTGAAAAGAAGTAAAACTAACTAAAGTTCACCTAACCTAACCTAACCTAACCTAACCTAACCTAACCTAACCTAACCTAACCTAACCTAACCTAACCTAACCTAACCTATCCTAACCTAACCTAACCTAACCTAACCTTACCCAACCTAACTCCAACCCAACCGAACCCAAACCAACCCAATCCAACCTAACCAAACCTAACCTAACCTAACCCAACCTAACCCAACCCAACCCAACCCAACCCAACCTAACCTAACATAACCTAACCGAACCTAACCTAACCTAACCTAACCTAACCTAACCTCTAACACTGAAAATCGGTGTTTTGAAAAGAAATTAAGCGTTTTCCGTGAAAAGCTGATGAAAATAAGTAAAATATATTGGTTTTCATCTAAAACTGAGTGTTTTTCGTGAAAAGAAGTAAAACTAACTAAAGTTCAGTTAACCTAACCAAACCTAACCTAACCTAAATCTTATCCTAACTCTAACCTAACCACTAATACTGAAAAATCGGTGTTTTGAAAAGAAATTAAGCGTTTTCCGTGACAAGAAGATAAAAATAAGTGAAATACATTAGTTTACATCTAAAACTGAGTGTTTTTCGTGAAAAGAAGTAAAACTAACTAAAATTCATCTAACCTAACCTAACCTAACCTATCCTAACCTAACCGTGAAAAGAAGTAAAACTAACTTCAAAATAGAGTTCTTCATCAGAAAACACGGCACATCTTCGAAAATATGTACAACTAACTAAAAGACAGTGTTTTTGTAAGGAAATTCCGCCATTTCCGTGAGTGTTTTTCGTGAAAAGAAGTAAAACTAACTAAAATTCACTTAACCTAGCCTAACCTAACCTAAACTAACCTAACCTAAATTAACCCAACCTAACCTAACCTAACCTAACCTAACCAAACCTAACCTAACCTAACCCAACCTAACCCAACCCAACCCAACCCAACCCAACCTAACCTAACATAACCTAACCTAACCTAACCTAACCTAACCTAACCTAACCTAACCTAACCTAACCTAATCTAACCTCTAACATCAAAAAATCAGTGTTTTTGAAAAAAGAAATTGCTGCTTTCTCAAGACAAGAAGATACAAAATATGAAATACATTAGTTTACAGCTAAAACTGGAGTGTTTTTCGTGAAAAGAATTAAAACTAACTATCATTCATCTAACCTAACCTAACCAAACCTAGCCTAACCTAACCGTGAAAAGAAGTAAAACTAACTTCAAAATAGAGTTCTTCATCAGAAAACACGGCACATCTTCGATAATATGTACAACTAACTAAAAGACAGTGTTTTTGTAAGGAAATTCCGCGATTTCCGTGAGTGTTTTTCGTGAAAAGAAGTAAAACTAACTAAAATTCACTTAACCTAGCCTAACCTAACCTAAACTAACCTAACCTAAACTAACCCAACCTAACCTAACCTAACCTAACCTAACCTAACCTAACCTAACCTAACCTAACCTAATCCCAACCCAATCCAACCCAACCCAACCCAACCCAACCCAACCCAACCTAACATAACCCAACCTAACCTAACCTAACCTAACCTAACCTAACCTAACCTAACCTAACCTAACCTAACCTAACCTCTAACACTGAAAATCAGTGTTTTGAAAAGAAATTAAGCGTTTTCCGTGAAAAGCTGATGAAAATAAGTAAAATATATTGGTTTTCATCTAAAACTGAGTGTTTTTCGTGAAAAGAAGTAAAACTAACTAAAGTTCAGTTAACCTAACCAAACCTAACCTAACCCAACCTATCCTAACCTAACCTAACCACTAACACTGAAAATCGGTGTTTTGAAAAAAAATTAAACGTTTTCCGTGAAAAGAAGATAAAACTAAGTAAAATACATTGGCTTTCATCTAAAACTGAGTGTTTTTCGTGAAAAGAAGTAAAACTAACTAAAGTTCAGTTAACCTAACCAAACCTAACCTAACCTAACCTATCCTAACCTAACCTAACCACTAACACTGAAAATCGGTGTTTTGAAAAAAAATTAAACGTTTTCCGTGAAAAGAAGATAAAACTAAGTAAAATACATTGGCTTTCATCTAAAACTGAGTGTTTTTCGTGAAAAGAAGAAACTAACTAAAAATTAACTTAACCTAACCTAACCTAACTCAACCTAACCAAACATAACCTAACTCTAACCTAACCTAACCTAACCTAACATAACCCAACCCAACCCAACCTAACCCAACCCAACCCAACCGAACCCAACCCAAACCAACACAACCCAACCTAACCTAACCTAACCCTACCCAACATAACCTAACTCAACCTAACCAAACATAACCTAACCTAACCTAACCTAACCTAACATAACCTTAACCCAACCCAACCTAACCCAACCTAACCCAACCGAACCTAACCTAACCCAACCTAACCCAACCTAATCCAACTGAACCCAACCCAAACCAACACAACCCAACCTAACCTAACCTAACACTACCCAACATAACCTAACCTAACCTAACCTAACCTAACCTAACCTAACCTAACCACTAAAAACTGAAAATCGGTGTTTTGAAAAAAAATTAAGCGTTTTCTGTGAAAAGAAGATAAAACTAAGTAAAATACATTGGCTTTCATCTAAAACTGAGTGTTTTTCGTGAAAGAAGTAAAACTAACTAAAATTAACTTAACCTAACCTAACCTAACCCAACCTAACCTAACATAACCTAACCTAACCTAATCCAACATAACCTAACCTAACCCAACCTAACCCAACCTAACCCAACCTAACCCAACCTAACCCAACCCAACCCAACCCAAACCAACACAACCCAACTAACCTAACCTAACCCTACCCAACATAACTCAACCTAACCTAACTCCAACCTAACCTAACCTAACATAACCTAACCCAACCTAACCTAACCTAACCTAACCTAATCCAACCCAACCCAACCCAACCCATCCCAACCCAACTCAGCCTAACCTAACCTAACCTAACATAACCTAACCTAACCTAACCTTACCCAACCTAACCCAACCCAACCGAACCCAAACCAACCCAATCCAATCTAACCTAACCTAACCTAACCTAACCTAACCTAACCTAACGGAACCCAACCCAACCTAACCTAACCTGAACTAACCTAACCTAACCTAAGCTAACCTAACCTAACATAACCTAACCTAACCACTAACACTGAAAATCGGTGTTTTGAAAAAAAATTAAGCGTTTTCCGTGAAAAGCTGATGAAAATAAGTAAAATATATTGGTTTTCATCTAAAACTGAGTGTTTTTCGTGAAAAGAAGTAAAACTAACTAAAGTTCAGTTAACCTAACCAAACCTAACCTATCCTAACCTATCCTAACTTAACCTAACCACTAACACTGAAAATCGGAGTTTTGAAAAGAAATTAAGCGTTTTCCGTGACAAGAAGATAAAAATAAGTGAAATACATTAGTTTACATCTAAAACTGAGTGTTTTTCGTGAAAAGAATTAAAACTAACTATCATTCACCTAACCTAACCTAACCAAACCTAGCCTAACCTAACCGTGAAAAGAAGTAAAACTAACTTCAAAATAGAGTTCTTTAACAGAAAACACGGCACATCTTCGAAAATATGTACAACTAACTAAAAGACAGTGTTTTTGTAAAAAAATTCAGCGATTTCCGTGAGTGTTTTTCGTGAAAAGAAGTAAAACTAACTAAAATTCACTTAACCTAGCCTAACCTAACCTAACATAACCTAACCTAACCTAACCCAACCTAATTTAACCTAACCTACCCTAACCTAACCTAACCTAACCAAACCTAACCTAACCTAACCTAGGTTCGGTTAGGTTAGGTTAGGTTAGGTGAATTTTAGTTAGTTTTACTTCTTTTCACGAAAAACACTCAGTTTAAGATGAAAACCAATGTATTTTACTTATTTTCATCTTCTTTTCATGGAAAACGCTTAATTTATTTTCAAAACACTGATTTTCAGTGTTAGAGGTTAGGTTAGGTTAGGTTAGGATAGGTTAGGTAGGGTTAGGTTAGGTTATGTTAGGTTAGGTTGCGTTGGGTTGGGTTGGGTTGGGTTAGGTTAGGTTAGGTTAGGTTAGGTTTGGTTAGGTTGGGTTGGGATGGGTTGGGTTGGGTTAGGTTGGGTTAGGTTAGGTTAGGTTAGGTTAGGTTAGGTTAGGTTAGGTTAGGCTAGGTTAGGTTAGGTTAGGTTGGGTTAGGTTAGGTCAGGTTAGGTTAGGTTGGGTTAGGTTAGGTTAGGTTAGGTTTGGTTAGGTTAGGTTAGGTTGGGTTAGGTTAGGTTAGGTTAGGTTAGGTTAAGTGAATTTTAGTTAGTTTTACTTCTTTTCACGAAGAACACTCACGGAAATCGTTGAATTTCCTTACAAAAACACTTTTTTAGTTAGTTGTACATATTTTCAAACATGTGCCGTGTTTTCTTTTGAATAACTCTGTTTTGAAGTTAGTTTTACTTCTTTTCACGATTAGGTTAGGTTAGGTTAGGTTAGGTTAGGTTAGGTTAGGTTAGGATAGGTTAGGTAAATTTTAGTTAGTTTTACTTCATTTCAAGAAAAACACTCAGTTTTAGATAAAAACCAATGTATTTTACTTATTTTTATCTGCTTTTCACGGTAAATGCTTAATTTCATTTCAAAACACTGATTTTCAGTGTTAGAGGTTAGGTGAGGTTAGGTTAGGTTTGGT
>NW_024746717.1:0-19153 GCF_018991925.1 Homarus americanus | reverse complement strand
TCTTCCACTCCTACACAAAACTGCAAGTCCTTCCCTCACTCTTACACAATACTAGAAGCGCTTCTCTCACTTCTACACAACCCTGCACGTCCTTCTCTCACTCCTACACATCACTTGATTTCTTTTCCTCGCTCCTACACAACACCGCAAGTCCATCCCTCAATCCTACACAATACTAGAAGTCCTTCCCTCGTCTACAAAACACTGCAAGTCCTTCCCTCACTCCAACACATCACGTCATGTCCTTTCCTCACTCCTGCACAACACTTCATGTCCTTCCCTCACTCCTACACAACACCGCATGATCTTTCCTCACTCCTCCACATCTCCGCATGTCCTTCCCTCATTCTTACATGATATTGCTTGTTCTTTCCTCACTCCTACAGTGCTACAGTATCTCTACAGTAGTCAGAAGATAATATTTCAACACACTGTTATAACCTGTTTCAGTATTTATATGGACGTATTTAACCAACACTTACATATATACAATACAACTTCCTGTCATGTTTGGTAGATTGAGTTACTTAGAGAATGTTCATCCTTTACTGTACTCTTGATCGTTTCTCTTGTCCATCTTGATGTTGCCTCGTCATCTGTACACCAAGTTATGGTCCTCATCCTCCCTGGAGTAGTATTTTCTGTTAATACCTGTGAAATTAAAATTTTATTAACCAAAAATAATTTTTTTGTATATATTGCAGGGCGACAAGAATTAAAATCACTCTTTCTTCATACAGTTATGCCAGCACTCGTCTTTATCAAGAACTTACCACTAGTCAAGTCACAAGTCACACGAGTGGCCACAACAACAAGCAGGGTAAACACTATAATGACTCATATTATCTCCACCAGGTTCTCAATAATAACCCTCAGATTAACTCAAAATATAGGTATCATGTTGAAGATGAATCATGAAATGCATAACTTACCATAATAAAGTTAAGAGACCACAAACAAAGATCAAGTAAAGGAACAATTATGTACAGTACAGATGACCACAGCCTAAATTAACCCAAACCCGAACCTCAGCCTCACCATACAGTAGAAAAGTACAAAGGTATACAATACTTATCTCCATATAAATATATCCTGAGTCCAGACAAATTGTACCACACTTGCACCACACACTACCACCAGCCAGGCTCGTCTACCTCCCTGCAGTTGCCATGACCTACGCAATGTGGATACCATGCCGCCAATTACCATACTATTTTACTTAACAAATGCACCACGTTAAGCTGATTTACTTATTATATACTTATTATAAATTAATATATATAACATACTAGACAATGTTTACATACAGGAACATATATAAGATATAGTCCTACCTACTGAAGAAGCAGTGTAATTACCTCTCAATCAAATATATTCAGTGCCTTATAAAACTCCCTCCCCAAAGATAAAACACTTGTGTTTTATTTTCAGTCTGGTGAATGAGATAGAGCATTTGCTACGAAATTCTCTCATTCCTACACAACATACCAAGACCATCCCTCACTCCTACACAACATACCAAGTCCATCCCTCACTCCTACACAATACTACAAGTCCTTCCCTCACTCCTACACAAAATTACAAGTCCTTCCCTAACTTCTACACAATACTACAAGTCCTTCCCTCACCCCTACACAATAATACAATGTCCTTCCCTCACTCCTACACAATACTACAAGACCTTCCCTTACTCCTATACCACACTGCACGTCCTTCCCTGACTCCTACACAATACTACAAGTCCATCTCTCACTCCTAAACAACATACCAAGTCCTTCCCTCACTCTTACACAACATAGCAAGTCCTTCCCTCACTCTTACACAACATATAAAGTCCATCCCTCACTCCTAAACAACATACCAAGTCCTGCCTTCACTCCAACACAACATACCAAGTCCATCCCTCACTCCTAAACAACATACCAAGTCCATCCCTCACTCCTAAACAACATACCAAGTCCTGCCTTCACTCCAACACAACATACCAAGTCCATCCCTCACTCCTAGACAACATTCCAAGTCCTTCCCTGCAGAGGTAATCACCAACTATTAAGTGTCTCATTCTTTTTTTTCATCGACTTCTGAAATAATAAATTATGGTCACTGTAAACTACAATTCTCTGGTAGGTGTTGCCAAGATATATGTTAAACTTTTCCAGTGCCATAAGCAGAGCCACAGCTTCTTTCTCTATAGTAGAGTAATTCCATTGCACCAGCCCCAACATCACTGGTAAAACATAAATTGTACTTACGAACCATTCAAAATCCTGTCTGTGCCTCATCCAGTCCAACACGACTTCATTCCATCTGGCAGTCGAACCCGAGGCCTCCATCATCCACAGCAGGTACCTTGCCAGTGAGCCACCATACTGTGTTGAATAGTATATACACCAGTGTCAACATTAGATCGGGTCAAAAAGGGCATACATATTTTAAGTTGCAATTTAGAATTTTTTATAGTCTAGAAAAGTTGCTCCTATATAAAGTTTATCAAACTCCAACATATGATATTAATCTTGTATTATTACAGTAAAAGATGGCACCAATTTGCAGCCCTTAACTAATACTACGTAGATCTATCCATACCATTAATATTGAAATGTGCTCCTTAATATGGGTTACTTGATCAACAAACATCTTTCCCTCAATACCAATATTTTGTTCTTTTTTCCATCAGTATATAATACAGTTATCTCGTATTTTTCCTCTTAAGTGTACAACAGTTTACATTACCCATCATCATCTCTGACGTTTGCCTCGAGCTCCTGGAGGCTGCCCACCATCCGTGCCTCCACACTCGCCCTTTTTATTTTTCTAAGTCGCGCATTTTCACCTATATGAGAGGTGCCAATTCATGATATAAGTGTTAACAAATTATGTTTGATGAATATTGTTCACTTCTTTGATAACTGCCCTCTTCCCACGGCACGAGAGATGAAGCGGTGGTCAGAGGAAAGGTCGATTGAAATTGACCTTTTGGACTGGCCATCTAAATCTCCAGGTCCATATTCAATAAGTTTCTTTCAGTTAAACAGAACAACTTTTCCTTTACCCCACAGAATAAAAATGTTGTATTTTTATTGAAACATTTAATATCACAAATATAATATTGTATAGGGCCATTGCTTGTGTTAAGAGATTACTATGACTGTTTGTGAATGCTACCCAGACCTCAACCCTATAGAGACAATTTGGACCCAGATAGTGAACGCGTGGGAACCTGAAGACAAGCTAAACACTGGTCCCGACTCCTCCTACACACCCAGGACGAGTGTGAGCAGTTTGTGAGGAACCAACTACCTATATAACCTTGTGTCTCAGTCCCAAGAAGGCTCCAGGGGGCTATAGAAAAGGGAGGCCATTGGACAGGCTATTGATATTCTGTATGACCTGTGTTGGTAAATATTAAAAGTAATGTGATTTCCACCCTCGTATTTTTCAATATTTATCCTCATATCTACGTTATTATAAATATCTCATTACTGGTGATTAAAACCTGAACAACTTAAAAAAAAGGATAAATAAAGAAATGGATGGTACATTATAATATTGTATTAGCCCGTCAGACAGACCGTAATACTTATGTTAATGTGGGCTACAAACATTATGTTTATATAATTACATCACCCACGGTAACTAGCCTATAAGCCGCGGTTAAGATACTAAACGCCTGGGCAATATTTCTATAATGTGGGTTAGTTTTTATAAGACACAATTGAAGTGATTGTGGTGATAGTGTAGACTGTAGTGATTTTGGTGATGATAAAGATTGTGGTTATGGTGAAATGATTGTGGTGATGGTGGTGAAGCGATTGTGGCGAAGTGATTTTGGTGATGGTTAAGTGATTGTTTTGATGGTGAAGTGATTGTGGTGAAGTGATTGTGGCAAAATGATTATGGTGAAGTGATTGTGGCAAAATGATTATGGTGAAGTGATTGTGGCAAAATGATTATGGTGAAGTGATTGTGGCAAAATGATTATGGTGAAGTGATTGTGGTGAAGTACTTACGTATTTAAGTTGGTGAAAGGAATCAATAGATGAGATATAGACAAAGTTCTTATAATATCAGAACAGGATAGGACTCGTAGCAAAGGATTTATATTGGATAAGTTTAGGTTTAGGAGGGAGATAGGAAGGAACTGGTTCACAAACAGGGTGGTGGACGAATGGAACAAGCTTAGCAACTTTGTAGTAAGTGCTGGAACGCTGGAAAGTTTTAAGAGAAGGCTAGATCGATTCATGGATGATAAGAGAGTGGTAGTAACTCTCGACAGGAGCTGCCATGCACATGCCAACCGGCTTATTGCAGACTCCTTATTTTCTTATGTTCTTATGGTGGTGAGTGTTTGTGGTGATGGTGGTGAAGTGTTTGTGGTGATGGTGGTGAAGTGATTCTGGTGATGGGGTGAACTGATTCTGGTGATATTGGCGAGTGTTTCTGGTGAAGTGATTCTTGGGAAGTGATTCTGGTGATGGTGACGTGATTGTGGTGGAGGTGGTGAAGTAGTTGTGGTGAAGTAGTTGTGGTGAATTGATAGTGGTAGAGTGATTGTGGTGGTTAAGTGATTGTGGTAGTGAAATGATTGTGGCGGTGGTGAAATGATTGTGGCGGTGGTGAAATGATTGTGGCGGTGGTGAAATGATTGTGGCGGTGGTGAAATGATTTTGGTCCGTGGTGATGAGAAATTTTAACAGCACCTTTTGCATTAAATAAATAGTCATCCAAATGAATAACACCAAATTATTCACGAAGCTATTAAACAATGACTTGGTAGTTGTTCACGTTATACGCGGCTCAAACTCTCTCACAAGTCGAGCGAGGTCACCTGACTAATCAAAACACAGCTTGACGCCCGCATCTCCGCTCACACGCTCGGAGGAGAGGGGCCAGAGTCTTACCACTAGTTAAGGGGTGAACATGTAACTTAAGTGTTCATTATATAAGTGTACTCAAAACACTTCCCTGGAGATAATTCACAATACATTCTCTCCCAAACTAAGTACTGTGTATATAATTACTTCAACAATAAAGAAAAAACCCAAAAGAAGTGTTTACCTCAGCCCTGCCACTTAAGAGTTCCAGAACTTATTTAAAACAATTAATGTGATACACAACTGGTATTACAAAGTGATAAGAACATAAGGAGTCTGCAATAGGCCGGTTGGTCTGTGCATGGCAGCTCCTGTCGAGAGTTACTACCACTTTCTATTATCCATGAATCTATCCAGCCTCCTTTTAAAACTTCCCAGTGTTCCAGCACTTAATACAAAGTTGCTAAGCTTGTTCCGCTCGTCAACCACCCTATTTGTGAACCAGTTCCTTCCTATCTCTCTCCTAAACACTACTATGAGTACACCAACCAGATATTGTAGGAGTTGTAGAACTGTTGTACAAGAACAGGAGAATCGACCCAGAGGAATGTGAGTTCAGTATTGCTGGATATGACTCATTTACGAACCTAACTCAAGAATCCTGCAGGAGGGGTGTGGTTATCTACGCTAGGCAAGACCTTAGAGCCAGCCAGGCGAGGGTACAGGGAGAGGATGTTTTTGAAGAGTCCAAGTGGTGTAAAATTAAATTAAAGGGAGGGGACTTACTTATCGTCGGGTGTATCTACAGATCCCCAAACTGTGGCCCACTAAATCAAAGGAACTTAAGAACCTTAATAAACAATGCGGCGATGCTCAACCCCAGCCACCTCCTTATCATGGGGGACTTTAACTATGGCGACATCGACTGGAGAAACGAGTCCACCCCGAATGACTTGAATAATCCTGCTACTCTTTTTGTAGAAACTCTGAGAGATAATTTTCTGTTCCAACATGTGAGAGACCCGACACATTACAGAGGGGAGCAAACACCCAAGCCACTTGACCTCATCATAACAAACGAGGAGGGTATGGTGGCCAAACTGGAACACCTTGCCCCAGTTGGCACCAGTCACCATACAGTGTTGTCATTCAGATTTAACTGTTACCTAGTTCAAGATAAGGCCAGGCCAAGGTGCAAATATTACAAGGGAAATTACAATGGGATGAGGGAAGAGATGAGGGGTATCAACTGGCCTGACTTATTAAGGTACAAGAACGCAGACACTACGCTGAATATCATAACTAGTAAAATGACCCATTTGATCGATAAATATATACCCAAGACCAAACCCAGTGCTTCTAGGAATACGAGGGGATCCCTACACATGAACCATGCGGCGGTCGACAAAATTAAGAAGAAAACCCAGAAATTCAAGACGTGGGTTGGGTCAAACGATGAGCAAGACAGGAGGATGTATGCAAGAGCCAGAAACCAAGCAAAGATAGAGTGTAGGAGGGCTGAAAAGGAGTTCCAAAGGCTGGTTGCACGCGAGGTCAAGTCAAACCCAAAGGCGTTTTACCGCTATGCAAAGTCGAAATTGAAAACGCGAGTAGGAGTATCAGACCTGAGGCTTGAAGATGGTAGTTACGCAGATTCTGACCAGGATAAAGCTGAGGCATTGAACAGCTTCTTTTCCTCAGTGTTCACAAGAGAGGATGCAACTAACCTTCCTGCGTTTGAGGACAGACGGTTCGACACAGCACTGACCCACATTGTGTTCACAGAAGAGGGTATTAGAAATAAACTGTCCAGGCTAAAGGTCCATAAGAGTCCTGGACCTGACATGGTGCATCCTAGAGTGCTAAGAGAGCTGTGCAACGAGCTTGCAGAGCCCCTGAAGATTCTGTTTTGTAAATGCCTGGATGAACAAATGGTCCCCAGTGAATGGAAAGTGGCTTATGTGAGTCCTATCTTCAAGAAGGGCGATAGTCACTCCACGAACAACTATAGACCGGTGAGCCTGACCAGCATAATATGTAAAGTACTTGAGAGTATTATCAGAGATGCCGCGATGGAACATCTACTACGAAACAACCTTGTAAAAGATTGCCAACACGGTTTTATGCCGGGGCGCTCTTGCTTGACACAATTGCTCAAGGTATTGGATATTTGGACCCATATTCTAGAACGGGGTGGTAATATCGACAATATTTACCTAGATTTTGCCAAGGCTTTCGACAGTGTACCCCACGAAAGGCTGAAAATCAAACTGGTAGGGTACGGAATTCGGGGAAATGTCCTAGCGTGGATAGAAGACTTTCTACATGACCGCAAGCAATGTGTGGTGATTAATGGCACGAAATCGTCATCTGTACCTGTAACAAGTGGGGTACCGCAGGGTAGTGTATTGGGCCCGCTGTTGTTTGTTTGTTTCATAAATGATATGCCTGACGTTGCACACTCCTCCATACAAATGTTTGCCGATGATGGCAAGTTATTTCGGGAAATTAAGAACCAAGCGGGCTGTGAAGAGCTGCAGAAGGACCTCTGTGGGCTCCAGGAATGATCGAAGGAATGGCTGCTGAGATTCAATGTCACGAAGTGTAAGAGGATGCACCTGGGGCGTACCAACGGTAAGGAGGCGTATCATATCTCCCAACGGGATGAAGAAAACGTACTAGTTGAGACTGTGTGTGAGAAGGACCTAGGTGTGTATGTTGACAATGAGCTGAAGTTCTCGGGCCATTGTGAGAAGAAGGTAAATCAGGCAAATAAATTATTGGGTCTTATAAGAAGGTCGTTCAGATATCTAGACGGTCCGTCCCTCGTGACGATCTTCAGGAGTGAAGTGCTTCCCCATCTGGAGTACTGTCACCCCATCTGGTCCCCGAGATATGCTAGGGACTGTCAGTTGGTTGAAAATGTTCAAAGGAGGGCCACCAAACTGGTGCCTGCACTTCGGCATCTCAGCTACCCTGAGAGATTGGAGCGCCTGAACTTGCCTAGCTTATACTACAGACGGGCAAGGGGGGACCTAGTTGAGGTTTATAAGCATCTCAGGGGGCACTACTCAGTTGAGTGTCCTTACTTGGAGCTGGCGGACGCTCGCCCCACAAGGGGTCACAGCTCAAGATTGAAGAAGCCGCAAGTCCAGAAAACCGTGAGGGCAAACTTTTTCGGAGTGAGGGTTGTAAACTCTTGGAACAATCTACCAGAGAGTGTTGTGACGGCACCGAGTGTGAGCTCTTTCAAGAGAAGACTTGACCAACACTGGAGCGGGTTCAGGTACATTCAGGAGCCGGTGCATGCCCAGTATTTGCCAACAGTGCTTGACAGACGTGACCGACGCCCGGGCGGCTAGCGAGCCGATCTTTTGGTGAAGAATATAAATGAAAAGAGACGTGACCGATCGCCCAAGCGGCTAACAAGCCGATCAGTGGCGAAGAGGATAAAAGTAAAAGTAAACCTAAACTTATCCAACTTAAATCCGTTGCTACAAGTCCTATCTTGTTCGGCTACTATAAGAACTTTATCTATATCTCCTTTATTGATTCCTTTCACCCACTTAAATACTTCTATCTTATCTCCCTGCACTGTTCGTCTTTCTAGGGAATGCAAGTTTAGTTTATTTAACCTATCTTGATATGGAATGTTTCTAAGTCCCGGAATCATTTTCGTCATTCTTCGCTGGATCGACTTCAGTGAATTGATATCCATTCTATAATAAGTGCACTAGAACTGAACCGCTTAATGGAGGTACGGCCTGACTAGCGCAAGATATAGTTGCAATAAGACCTCTGCACTCTTATTACTTACACTTCTAGATATAAAACCTAATACTCTGTTTGCCTTATTTCGATCATTAACGCACTGTTTTCTAGGCCGTAGGTCCGTGCTTACAAGTACCCCTAAGTCTCTTTCACAGGTCGACTTCTCTAGGTTGATGTTGTTAAGGCTGTATATATTGACAGTATTTGTTCTTCCAATATTAAGTACGCTGCACTTGCTGGTGTTGAATTTCATTTGCCATTTTACTGACCACTCCTGCAGTTTATTTAAATCCTCCTGTACTGCATTTGCATCCTTCCCTGAATTAATCTGCCGCCCTATTTTGGTGTCATCCGCAAACTTACTTATGTCACTGCTGATCCCAGTATCTAGATCGTTTATGTAGACTATGAACAAGAGTGGGCCCAGTACTGACCCCTGGGGAACCCCACTGGTTACACAGCCCCACTCAGATTTAACACCATCTACGCTGACCCTCTGCGTTCTATCGGTGAGCCATGATTTTATCCAATTTAAAACTTTCCCCTCGATACCATGAGCCTTAACTTTTCTCAGAAGCCTTCGATGCGGTACTCTAGCAAACGCTTTGGTAACGTCTTAGTAAATAACATCGTAATTTTCGTCATTATCTACTACCTCGGAGACTTTCCTAAAAAAAACGTCAGCTGACTTTTAGACAAAATTTTTCCTTTGTAAACCCTTGTTGAGAATCGTAGAGTAATTTGTTTTTCTCTAAATTCGATCGGATGTTATTTGCTATAATTGATTCAAGAAATTTCCCCACTACTGACGTCAAACTAATCGGCCGGTAATTTGACGCTGATGTTGTCACCCTTTTTGAATATGGGTACTACATTTGCCTGTTTCCACAAGCCTGTCACAACTCTCGTGTCTAATGATTTTGTAAATAAATTTACCAGGGGTCCGCTAATCTGTTCCTTACACTCTTTCAAAACTCGAGGAAAAATTTCGTCCGGCCCTGGGGATTTTGTCTTCTTTATTTTATTTATCTTCTTAAGAACATCCTCTTTTCTGATAGTGATATTCTTTAATTTCTCTTCTTCATTTTCCTAAATATCAGTGAGTATCTTGCGAAGGTTACATTTAAATATATTTTTTCTTAACACAGTAAATACGGTGATAATGGAAAGTAAACTATTTACAGTATTTGACCATTATACTTCACTTGACTATGTAATAATTTATGGCACAAAAGTATATTATTCTACTTGTCGAAAATATCACCTTTACACTGGTGATTGGAGGTTGGCAAGTGAGTTACCTACCACCACCACAGACACTTCCCCACCAACACCACTTCCCCACCACCACAGACACTTCACCACCACTATAAACACTTCCTCACCACCACAGACACTTCCCCACCATCACCACCACAGATACTTCACCACCACTATAAACACTTCCTCAACACCACCACTTCCCCACCACCAGTCCTCCACAGTGACCAACTGATGTACTGAAGATGGATCTGATTGTTCCTGGCTACAATATTTGACTGTCATTTGAACAAGGTAACACCGCCTCTTACACTGGGATATAAAACGCTCATAGAAATCGTGTTTGGTTTAAACAAGATGAAATTATGAAATCACGAAGATATGGCAGCAGCCCATCTTATATCACCAGAAGATTAACTACCCTAACACCTCCCTCCCCCACCACCAAAAGTGGCACTTCTGTGTATAACAAGTAAAATCTGATTGGGTGCCTAATACTCACGTGGTGGCTAATGTCGAGCTGAGTTTGGCTGCGCTGAGTGGTTAGTTGCTTATATTGTTACATACGTTTTAGCCTAAAAGTGCTGTTTACATTTTGGTCCCGACAATCATAGGCCACTTAGAACACTTATGAATACACCAATGAAGACTGAAGGCATAATGTACACAGTTTAGACATCCCTATTACTCCCACTGGGAACAACCACTTATAAGGTTTGATCATGGACACGATTAGGTGTTAATCTAATGTTTATGATCCTCTAAAGCCGCGTTTAAGGACTCCGTATAAATGCTAAACCGGATAATGGTCTAGGGGAGAAGGTCGGGTTAATCAGCGTGGGTGGTCGCCTTGTTCTGGTACCTAACCTTAAACTCCTACAACCAAATCACGTTGAAATGGATTTCTACCCCAGTGAAGCTGTCAAGATCATTCAGTATAATTAAGTCCCAGTCATCAACATTTCTATACAATTAATGGGCTATCGAATTGACCTAGATTGGAGAGAGAAATAAGTTGTAAGGGAAATATACACAGCGACATACCTTATATTTTTCAACACCAACACACACATGATGGCGTCTGTATTTTATAATCCTTGACAACTGGATGTATTAATTTAGGAGCATTTTGTAAACGTTAACTTCCGTCACACATCCACTAGTCGCCTCGACCGTCTCACTACTAGCCGGCTCCCTCCCTCCACGTCTGGCTGTTCCTGGTCTAAAGTTCATCCACATCACCACACACTGAACCAGCTCCAGTACGAACATACGCTCTTGTGGTGTTGAAGCACATGATATAAGGCGTCACTTGCGAACCTTAGTAATAACACTTAATCGGATGGCTGGCGTGGCCATATTTGTTTTGCCTAATTTGACACCATAAGAAAGTACTGATACCTTCCAAAGTGACAACTGAGAGCTCGACTCCCAGACACTGAACCACCCGATCGAAACTTCTATCTAACCGACGCTCTTGTAATGATAAGGACCGGATATTACATGTAAATGCTCACTAACAGAAAATCTGAGTTGCTTCTGCAGGAAATATTGGGAAACGTTTTTTATTCAGCTGATCAACAAAAATCACAGATGGTTCAGAGAAATGGGGCTCCAAGCTCGACTCCTGATTCAGCGCTTCGTTTGTGGTGCCCAGCCACTCAGAACTCTCGATACAAATTCAGCGCTTCCTTTGTGGTGACCAGCCACTCAGAACTCATGATACAAACGACAGGTTGACACATTCCTACAGGTAGAGGTTCTGCATGATGAATACATTCTGAATAAATTCCACGTAATGTCATGCAGATAATCAGAATTTATTGCACATGTCAAACAAAGATTTTTATTTGGTATATTACGATATATTTATTTTTATGAGAAAATCTACAAAATGGCGTAAACGAACCGAAATAACCACTAATTTGTACCAACTGACACTGCTGGTAGTCAAGGCGGGCGGGGGAGAGGGCTCAGGGGTGGTAATGTGTGGTGTGTGTGATGATAGATGATGATGATGATGATGATGATGATAATGATGGCGTATATGTGATGACGACGATGATGATAAATAATGAATAATGACGATAATGATGGCGTATATGTGATAACGACGATGATGATGAATGATGATAAATAATGAATAATGATGATAATGATGGTGATGATGAATAATGATGATGATTGATGCTGCTGAATGATCCCCAGTTATTAAAAGACAATTCATCATCACTACAGACACACTTGGTTTGATTTACAAGGGTGAGGTTAGGTTAGGTTTCATTTCACCCCACATTATGGTTTCGTCCCCGTGCAATAATAACCTACCTCAGAGTCCCTTATTTACTGTTTATGAATGTTCAGTCATACTAATTACCTCAAAGGCAAACCTCTGGATGAAAGGCTAAATATAAAATGATAATACACGCGTAGTTGCTAGTGCCGTGGTTGCTAGTGGCGTAGTTACTAGGGGCGTATCCAAAGGCTGAGTATTTTTGTTTACCATATATAAGAACACCTGATATCGGGACACAAGCCATCTGGGTGTTAGTTTATCCAATGTTGGTGCAGGCGAAAACCGGAAATCGTGCTACGTCAGACATACATTTAAACCAGAGGCGATTCGATCCCTGGACTTGTGGGAGAGAAATACGCACGTTACGATATACAACCCAAGATCCAAGTGAACCCCTGCTGTTGGTTCGTCTCCTTTTCCCTGGCTGGATTTTCAACCTGAAGTGATTGCCCTTGGTGGACCGCTCCCGAAATCCCATGTGAACCCTGCAAATACCACCTCTCCATGATCGCTCTGATGGCTCTGTTGACCCCGCTATAGGTAGGGCCGGGGCTGGTGTCTACATCTCCCGTCCTGATGCCCCTGAGCCTATTAGACTGTCTCTCAGAGTTTCTGACGGGGCATCCTTCACTCAGGCGGAACTACTAGCCCTCCTTGCTGCCCTTCTCGCTGAGGAAGAAGCAGATGGTTTCTGCCCCTTGCTTGTCTGCTGCGATTTCAGGTCTGCTCTCGACGAGATCGCATTTGGATCAGGGGAAAATAAGGACCTCATCCTCCGAATACGGGGGTTAACACTTCAGGATGCAGGCCGTCCTGTGACATTCCTATGGATACCCAGTCATGTTGGTATCTTGGGGAATGAGGCAGCAGATGGCCTTGCCAAGACTGGCTGCAACAAGGCCACACCTGACTACGTTGTTCCTCGAACATTTTTACAGTTTAGGTCCCAAATTCGCCGCAAACAAAGAGAAGCTCGGGAAGCAGCCATCCCCCTGGACACCCCGCCCACCTGGTACGATGTCCTCCGTAAACTCCCTGACCTCTCGTATGTCTATGGGAAAGGGTCGAGGGAAAGGGACGTGATTGCTGCCCGTATCATCATTGGGTATGATTTTGCTTGGGAGATTGGTATCCCCGCATCCCCTGAGCAACGCTCTTGTGCATTATGCAGAAGACCCGACAGCCGCACCCTCATCCACTACCTCCTAAGATGCCCCCACACACAACGCTTCCGAGACGCCTGCTGGACTACCACTCCACGACCCCCTGACGGAGACACGATGATCCTCCCCATACTGGCCAGATATTATGTAAATAACATTGATTATGTGTTAAAGGAATATCCTTCCTTCCTTAGGCTTTTGTAAGCCCCTTTATAATATTTATACTGTATATACTTGTGACACTTGCTAGATGCTTCTGGTGTTATTGTGCAGGGGTACCTAGTGACAGCACTGGGATCCCGCTTCCTCTATCAAGGAATAAACAATTGAAATTAAATTGAATTGAATTGATCCAAGTGACGCGCTAGGTATTTACACTATCAAGGGCAAATAATTATATTGGAAATGTTGGTTAGTGATCCCATTACATAATTTACTTCAGCAATAGCAGCATATGGGCCTCGGTGACGATACCTACCACTCTTACCCTAACAAAAACTTCAACTGAACAAGGTGTTTATCATGAAATAACCAAGCCGATAACCCTCATGTATGTATCTATGTATGTATGTATGTACGTATGTACGTATGTATGTATGTATTTATGCATGTATGTATGATTTTTACTCGATAAATTCATACAAAATCAAGGTCCCAGTACAGGTGGATAAGTACCCCGCACTGCAACAACAATGTATCGATACTAATTCTAGGATTTTATTCATATATCCACATATTAGCTTAGGTTAATAGCCATCTTAATATCAGTATTATATGTATATCCACATGATAACTTAGGTTAATAGCCATCTTAATATCAGTATTATCTGTCTATCCACATGCTAACTTTGGTTAATAGCCATCTTAATAGCAGTATTATCTGTCTATCCACATACTAGCTTAGGTTAATAGCCATCTTAATAGCAGTATTTTCTGTCCGAGCCACGGCATCCATAACTCCTGTACACACGGCGGAGAGCTACACTACCGCCTCCTCCTCCCTGGACCCCACAGTACAACAACACAACATGTTATCACCTTACCTTCACTCAACTGCTAATAGCCACAACGTAGAGTACTGGAAGTCCTCACGACGCCACAAACACGAGGTAATCCACAAACAGCAAACATAAAACATAGAAATAGCGATCAAATACTGTATGACCACACACACACATGATGCCTCCACCACTGCTGTACCTCTAATGATCACTGGCGAGTGGCGAACCCGAGGTGCTTCGATTCATTAATTCATTGGTTCGCTTCACTGATTTATATGAAAATAATCGACTGGACGGCGGAAAGAACACCATACACGATTGGTCCGTCATCTATAATCTCATTAATTTTCTTAAATCACTTCTATCCACTATTAGCTAAAATCAAACTAATAATTATTAACGAAAGATAGTCATGAGTTTCGAAGCTTCGTCAACGATCCGCTCTTTCGTCACTAAACTAGTCCACAACCAAACAAGCAGTTGGCTTCCACGGTTAGCATAAGCGTAATACTTCCATTACTATTTTTATTATTATTACTATTATTACTATTATTATTATTATAAATATTACTATTATTATTATAAATATTATTATTATTATTATTATTATTATTATTATTTGGGGTTTTAGGTCGTGAGACGTGAGTTAATGTTCGACTGATGACTCGCTCTTTTCTCATGAAGAATATCAAAATCATCAAATATTAATTTAATTTTCTTTCTAGGGTGTGTAGATGGGAGGAAGGGTGTGTGGATGGGAGGTAGGGTATGTGGATGGGAGGAAGGGTGTGTGGTTGGAGGTTGGGTGTGTGGATGGGAGGTAGGGTGTGTGGATGGGATGAGGGAGTGGGTGGGAGGAAGGGTGGATAGGAGGGAGAGTGTGTGGACACGGGGAAGGGTTTGTTATTTCTTTTAGATTGTTTGGGTCTGTGAGGCTGGCTTGAGGCTTACGGCTGACTAGCTGAAATGAACAGCTGGCTGAGGTGAATGGCTGGCTGGGCTGAGGCAAATATCTGGTTGGCCAAGAACCCAACCAAACAGATCCTCAATGCCAGACAGGCTGCATGTCATCATTGGCAAGAACTGAGCAAGAACTGGCTCCAGAATGTATCTGCACCTGCGCCAGTGTTGGTCAAGTCTGGTCTTGAATGAGCTCACTCTCGGTGCTGTCACACTCTCTGGCAGTGTGCCAAGAGTTTACAAACTCAGAAAAAGTTTGCCTTGACAATTTTCCGAACTTGTTGCTTCTTCAACCATAAACTGTGACCACCCGCACCACTAGGCTAGTGGGGCACGTCCCCCAGCTCCAGGTATGAACCCTCGACTGAGTAATGCCCTCTGAGTTGTTTATAAACTTCAATTAAGTCGCCCCTTGACTACCTGTAGTATAAGCTAGGCAATTCCTGTAGCGAGAGGGATATAAAATTTGCCCCACTTAAGAGTTTGATAAAAACAAACAAATATGAAGCACAATGAGTGTATTGTATGTGGAGATTAAAGATTCACATGGTATACTGTGTGTAAACTGAGAATATGAACAAGTACTGCGTGTACTTGTAATGTTCGATCATGCACTAAAATCGTGTCCACTACCCAGCCACAGTGAGGGTTCGAATTGCTCGAGTCTGAAGTTTCGAAACAGCTGGGGGAAATGCTATGGTCGGCCAACAGATGTCGCCTACTGTAGTGTGTGGGGAAGGGGGGGGTGGGCGGGGGATAGAGGAGGTTGGGGCTGGATGGGAGGCAGGTTTATTTATTATTTATACCACCATAATTTCAAGCTGCCTTTTTTACTACGTTTTGTCTTACAGTTGTTTATTTATGTTTACGAATTCATGGAACAGGTGCAGTGCCCTGGGTGCTTATTGCCGCTCAGGTCACAATGATACTTTAAAGAATGGAATATAGTAAGGATATAAGTGAAATATGCAAGGATCAGGGTGAAGGGCCTTGGTCAGCGACCACGTCACAATTTTGTTGTTATTCCGACAAAGAGATTATGGTAATATTTATTTATATTCCACCCATCCTTTGCTTAATAAATATTTGTGATAATATGCAATATTATATAATTATATACTTATGTTAAAAAGAGTGGAGTGAAAAAGTTATCAGTATTGTAAAATAGTATTCAGACTTAATCTAGTTCCAATTCTTCCAAGTTCCAGTGTTTAAACACCCCACCACAATATGCAAGCTTCATATATTTTGGAGTGTGCTCAGTTACCGTTAATATTGTGTGCTGAACATCATGAGCATTTCAATGATGGTAGCAATTGTAACTATATAATTATATTGTGTTATAAGACAACACATTCCACGACGTGTCATACAGATCATTGTATACCACACAATACATAATTTGTGGCTGTTAAGTTACTTTGTTATGAATTTTCATGCGATATAGTTTAAGACATCATTAAGGACATGGATTTAAGATAACACTGTAGGTGAGTTAATATATATTAATTGTATTTACAAACAATACTAAAATCCAAACAATACACCAATACACACATCTTAGTATTTGGTCCAGCCACCCATTGCATTCAGGACTTCATCAAGGCAATTAGGGATGGAGTCGACCAGCTTCAGGCACACCCCTGGCCGTCGACATATACTCTCCCACACGTCGTAAGCTTTGGCCTCTATTGCTGCACAGGTTCGCTGCTCCCCAATATCCCAATCACGTTTCATCATGGCCCAAATATGTTCAATCGGATTAATATCACATCCTAATGTTGGCCAGTCGATGACCTCAATTTCAGGGTGATCCTGGAGGTAGTCCTTCACTATGTTGCTGGTATGAATGGGACTGTTGTCATAAACCAGCCTGATAGTGTGGGGAGCTGGAACTGCCATAGCCCGGACTGTAGGAATTAGCACTTGCTCCAGGATGTCTACATACTGCTCACCAGTGAAATGGCCATTGATCTTGACCAGTTCACCTGGCCCATGTGCCCACATCTACCCCCAGAATGACATTGACACCCTACCACTCACTGCGCGATGTTGAATGTGTTTCTCATGGTAGCGTGTGTTGGGGGGCCGCCAGCACTGCCTTGCTTCGGCTCCCACTGACCTGAACACCGTTTCATCGGTAAATATAATGGTTCTCTAGTATTCTTCTCTATGTGGAAGGTGTTCCAATGCAAAGCCGAGTCGACACTCCTTGTGAGTAGGTGTTAGCCACCCTTTGTAAGCTGGAATATGGCAGTCGATCCCGGCTTCATGAAGTCGGCGTCTCGTCGTCATGTGATGGCAGTTGAGGCCCAGATTTCTTGTATGCTCCACTGATGTTCGCATTGGATATGCCGTTGCAGCTGCCACGATCATGGCGTCCATCCTTGCCGACGTTACTCGTGGCCTCCCGCTTCGAGGTTTCGTCTCCACGGAGCCCTCTTCCTCCCACCGGCGGATCCACCTCCTAATCGTCTTAGTGCTCCTCCCCACTTCGAGAGCAATGTTCGGCACAGTTGCCCCGGCTCTCCACATCCCGATGATTTGACCTCACTCAGCAATCACTGCCGACGAATTTGCTCGTCCTGCAGGCATATCTGAAATGGCAGAGTAATATTATGTTGTGGTAACTGATGCAGGCTTTTATGTACTAGAGTAAATTAATGGTAGTAGTAACACCTAGGTTAAGTATTATTACTCTGACATAACGTTCTGGTAAATCTTTTTGGATCAACTGCCCAAGAAACCCTTCCTATTTCATGTATTCATAGTGAACTGCAGGTGGATTCTCCCCCCCCCCACCCCCAAACCTCCACCACCACCCCTGCGACTGTAGAGTGAACATTCGCCGATAATCATCATCATCATCAAGATTTAGTTTAACCAGACCACTGACACCCATTTGAGTCTCTCCTAGGGCTGGCCAGAGGGATTAGTTAACATATATGTGTGTTTCTATAATTTATTGTTATATTGTTTAGAGGAGATTACAGTATTTCAAAAAGGTCAAAACTGAACTTAGGGAAAATTTTGGGGTCTCTGCTAAAATATCTTACATTGTAGGGTTAGTGAAGCACATTGTTCGATACCGATTATAAATAGGGCATTCAATGAGAATATGTTGGACTGTTATTTGTGTTCGGCAGTTGCAGCATATCGGTGGGGCTCCATTAGGGGAAGACATGAGTTGGCCATGTGTCAATCGCGTATGCCCAATTCTTAGACGATTCAGAATAGTTTCGTGATGTCGAGAGGATTGTTTTGATGATGACCAAGGATAAACTGATGATTTGATCATTTTTAGCTTATGACTTGTTGGTTCATTTTCCCAGGACTTTTGCCAATCGTCAAATATTAATTGTTTATAGGTAGTTAGCTTAGCCGATAATCAAAATATATGGTTTTCCACTGCTTTACATATTTCTTTGACAATTTTCAGCTATGACATGTTCGTCCCAGATTACATATAACTAATAGGTTACATTACGTTAGGGTTCGTTACATAAAAACGTTTTTCTTCATGTTCATTGAGTCGTTCTGAATTCCATTTCTGCTCAAAATACTAAATTACCCAACCCAAACTCCCAGGTTGCAACTGGGGGTGTAATATAACCGAGTAAGGTAACGTGCGGCAAATATGACCACCAATCTCATAGCACATCAAACACCATATTTTTATGGTGAAGTTAACTAAGGAGCTCATATAACAACTGTCATATGATTATAATAGGATGTCCCACTAATTACAGCAGATATTTGTAGAGGTGAAAGAATATGTGATTCTGAGTATAAAACTTCTGTATATATATGGATTTTTCGGTTTACGTTTAGCCGTGACGTGGATTTTACAAATTACGCAAGGCAATCATTACAAATGGCGGAGTCGAG
>NW_024746716.1:0-23513 GCF_018991925.1 Homarus americanus | reverse complement strand
TGAAGTGAGATGTAGTGAAGATTGTGAAGTGAGATGTAGTGAAAATTGTGAAGTGAGATGTAGTGAAGATTGTGAAGTGAGATAGTGAAGATTGTGGAGTGAGATGTAGTGAAGATTGTGAAGTCAGATGAAGTGAAGATTGTGAAGTGAGATATAGTGAAGATTGTGAAGTAAGATTATAAAGTAAACTGTAGTAATTGAGGTTAAACGAACGCGGGTTATTCTGTAGTGTATCCGTGTCTTGTTAACGTGGAACCAACATGGCGGTGGTTCTCAATATAGATACGTTATTTTGCCGGGAATTTCTGTCAAAACAAAATATGAATCAACCATATTTAGCCTAAATTAACCTAGTGGCTTTATTATATATTCTAAGATTTTTAAGTTGGATATATCAGATCAGGTTAGGTTAAGTCAGGTTGGGTTAGGTTAGGTTAGGTTAGTTTTGTTAATTTTGTCCACTTAGAGGCTAGTTTATTGTGCCCCCCATACTCATCCTGTGAGCGGTAGCGCAAAGAGATTACAAAGTGGTGTTAGATGAGGTAGGTGGTTAAGTTAAGTTTCAATAGGTTATGTTAGATTACGTCAGGTTGGGTTAAGTTAGGTTAGGTAGGTAATAAGTAGATAGGTTACGGTAGGTAGGTGGGAAAGTTAGGTTTGATTAGGTTAGCTTATGTCAGACGGGGAGGTTAGGTTAGGTTACGTCAGGTTAGCTTAGATTATGTCAGGTTAGGTCAGATTACGTCAGGTTAGGTTAGATTATGTCAGGTTAGGTAAGTAGGTAGAGGTGGGTAAAAAAGGTTAGGTTAGGTCGGCAGGTTTTAGTGTAGGAGCTTAAGTAATCCCGTAAAAATTTCATGTTAATTTTTGACACCATACATCATAATAATCCTTTTAAACTATGTTAAGGAACTGTGGTGTCATTTTTTCTGAACGGTTTATTATAAGTTTTATGCCATTAAAGAAATTTTATCAAAGAGCGGCGTAATGAACCACAGACGTATTACCATTAACTCCTAAGTAACTTAAAACATGACTAATAACCTATGAACATGTAGTATTATATGATTACAATTTAACATAATATATTATGAATGCTGTTATAATATCTTAAGTGTGTTACAAACATGGCTGCTCATATATGCCATCCTGTCTCTGGCAAAGAAGAGATTGCAGTAAGTAAAATTAATTGCTAAAGACAAATACTGGAAATTAAACATATACATATTACCATTATCTGAAAAGCTTAGAACCACCGTTTTATATTTATTAAAAGTTTATAGTGTTATACAAGTCACAAGTTATTATTTACGGCATTGCTTCAGTCCTCGTCATCAGAGTCTTCTGTGTACAACAGATTCCTTCACTTTGTTTAGGCATTTCTCATCATCTGCTTGACAGTTACACATCTCGGTGCATGTCATGCTATTCTTTCTGATTCTTTCTGTATGAACATGACAATGATCCACATTTCCTGACGCCACATCCACATTTAACAAGTTCTGTGATTGCTTCTGGAGCTGGTGGTTGGTCTGATATTACTAGTATGTTGAAGCCATTGTCAATCTTCCAGCCATGCTCTAATTGTGAAAGCATTTCACTGTCTGCATCACAAGACCACAGAAGAGCTTGATACCTTCCTCTCAATATATGATACTTTAGAGTTGCTGCAGTCGCTGGTAGTTCTCCAGCTTCTGCCTGCGTTATCTTGAAGAGATGCCATCTAAGTTTTGACAGTTTAGTGAAAGTCATTCGTGGACAGTAGAGCTTAAATACAAATTCCTCTAGACCAATATACATGTCTGCTGGAGGGCATTTGGTCTACTCAGTATCTTGAATGCATCTAGGACTTTTGTGTTAGATTTCATCAAAGTGCTCCAACATGCTTTCTTTCCTTTGCCAACAAATTTTCCAATGCAGTCAGATCCTGTGAAGGCATGGAAACCTGTAAGGCTCTCTGCCCAATGTGTCGTCGCTCACCAGTTCCTGTTTTCATACTTGAATTTTCTCCAAGTTGAGGCTGCTTTAATATGCCAAACACATCAGTGTCTGGTGACTTGATATGTACAGTGCTGCCCTTCTGTGATGCATATACTGTATGTCCTGCTTAAGTTCTATAACTTGTGATAGCAATTTGATGGTTGAAGTCTTATTTGCTGCTTTCCACGACAGAAGATTAACCTTGGACATCTTTTCCCAGATGTTCAATGGACCAACAATACGTTCCTTGACAAAATTTTCATAATTTTGTCTTCCAACTTCATATGCACATAGATTGTCATATTTGGCATTTTCTGGCATTACAGCTCCAGTTACCAAGTTTACAAGAGCATCATTTTCCTGGGATTACAGTCACCAATAACATTGTGTAGCTTCTGTACATCAGCATATTGACGGCTGACAATAGCTGTAGAGAGCTCAAGGTGTTCTGTTCTTTTGTAATCTGTATGAGTTTGATATTTTATGTAATGAACTTAATTTGAAAACCCAAATGGTAGTGTATGATCTTTTATCACCTTAGACACTCTGTGCGTCATGCCTCTCAAGTGATTTTTTTCCTCTCTTACTTCTCTGGACAAATACGACCTTTATCCCATCAGAAAAAATATCACCATATATTTTCTTAATCTACAGGTGCCAAGGTTTAAAATGACGGATGGTGTTAAAAATTAACCTGAAATTTTTACATGACCACATATTGTCTTGTTGGGTTTCTGAGAGAACTTCACGGCTAAATAGCACCTCTGTATTGATAGCCGGTACATGTCGTAATATCCACCGCTCATAGTTAAATCTTTATGTCCGTTTATTTTGTCCTAATTTAAGTATCAAAGAGTGTTTTCATTTTAAGTATCTTAAGTATCTTTTTTCCCCACTCCTAAGTATCTAAGTATGATTTATTTTCATTTATAAGTAACTAACCATATTTTTGTTTTCATTATAAAATGTGATTGATATAGACAACAGAAGTAAATATCAGCTGGAGGTCGTAAACGAAGCTGATGTGAAGTATTTTGACTCGCTGTTCCCACGAACTAATTGCTTCACTGGTTTATACCGAAGAAATAAAACCGCCAACGAACCATCCGATTCAAATGTGTCTTAGGCGATACAGGGTGTTTATGCGTCACTCTGATACCAAGAATGACTTTGTGTACTGTGGTGAAGCTGAGGGTAGGATAAGGTTGGGTTGGGTTGGGTTGGGATTTGTTGGGATGGGTTAGGATTACGGATGTGTGGGTATATTCTGTCGCATTTTATAGGTATCTTGCGTCTTTCTCATTATTCCTTCTTTATCATGAGTATCTGTGCCTATTAATACACCACCTCGCAGGATAGTGGAAGAGGAATGGATAGTAACGAGATAATATTCTTCTTACATATACCTTAACTTGATTACAGGTAACATCAGGTAGAAGTTACATGACTCTTAAGAGTTTTCCTCGACTTGGCTGATTCAACTGTAAGACTTGTTGTATTTATCCTTATTAAAATCCTCCACCTGTAAGACCCTCCACTTGTAAGACCCTCCACCTGTAAGACCCTCCACTTGTAAGACTCTCCACCTGTAAGACCCTCCACTTGTAAGACTCTCCACCTGTAAGACCCTCCACTTGTAAGACTCTCCACCTGTAAGACCATCCACTTGTAAGACTCTCCACTTGTAAAACCCTTTAGGGATTTGAAATTCCTTCTCGTCTTGGCTCCACTAGTACTGTACACACCCTCTCTAGCCTTAGTTTACAGTAATGTTGAAGAATATAATGAAGACTCACAGCTCATGGGTTAGAAAAACAAAAGATGCATGTTTTATTTATTTATTTATTTATTTATTTATAGTTTATTTTAGAATCCCCGAAAGTTAGAAAAAAATGGCTGACGGGACTCACAAGCGGGCGATGTTTACAGTATGGACCAAGAATAAAAAATAAATGAAAAATAAAATAAATAAATCGTAAATTGGTGCATTGTTTCTCCAGGGGTAATTATAGAAGTACAAATGTTCTCCAGCAGTGGGTAACGACCATAGTCACGTATAGAGCTTCCGACGCAGGTAGATTGATATAGATGCATTACCTGGAGTTAGTGGGTTACAGGGGCCTCTTACACGATAATATTAAAGGTGTTTTTTCCTTCTGTTTGTGGCACTTGAGGTGTTTAGGTTAGGTATAATTAAAATGGTTTAGTTATAATAGTTATATTACGATAAGTTAAGTTGAATTTAGAACTTTTGATTTGCATATATCGTGTTTTAGAAGGATTTGTTAGCTAATAAGTTTAATTTGGATAAGTTTAGTTTAATTTAGATCGTTTGATTTTACAAGGTCGTATTATAATGACTGGGAACCATATAGAAACCTGTTAGAGAAGTAAATATTTCTACGGCAGTGAATGAGTAAGTCAATAAGTGGTGTATAGAGCTGCTGACGCAAACGGTATATACTGTACATTATAAGTTATCAGAGCTTTCCTGTTGTACGTAACCGCCTCCGTCAAAGTGTCTTAGTGGCTCATGTCAAGATTAGCCTCTAGTTTATTTAACCTCAAGATTAACTACACTGGCACTGCCTGACCTGACCTGACCTACCCTACCCTAACCTAACTTAATCTAACCTAACTTAACTTCCCAGGTAGCGTTAGGTTAATCATTAGTTGAAATAAGCTGGGAGGGTTAATCTTCAGGTAATCTATCTTAATTAAAAATTTTGGTCAGGTGAGGCCTTCCTTACCTTACTCGAGAGCAGGAGGAGGAGGACTTGCTAACGTCTTCAGATCATCGTCAACCAAGGCAGATATTGAATACCTTTTGTTTACCCTCGTGGCTTAAGAACACATCTTAACACCATAGGACTATTCGCCTCAATACAATAATACAGTTATTGATTATTGTATTCTAATAAAATTTACGGTGTATCTTGTGAACCAGATTTATTGTTTGACCTTAGTGAATGAGAAACTGGCTGAGGTGTATTGTGGTAAATATCCTTAAGAGCAGCTCTGTGTGTTCTTACGACCTCAAAGTAACACAAAAGGTAGCCAATATCTACCCTTGGTCAGTCACTTTATGTAGATGTCAATTGTGTCATTTCTCTAGACTTAGTGCCCCCTGGAGGAGAAAGTAAATACAATGTTGATTTATTTTGGTCACAACACACACTAGTAGATTATTTTTTCCTTTTTAACTAAATAATTAACACTATGTAGCTAACTAATTATATAACTCAAAGATGGTAACCAATATGGCGTCGATATTGTTCACATACTCTATGATAAATAGATGTATTGTCTGTTTAATTTTAGGGAAGAATTTAATTTATAAACTTTTGAGAATCTGGATACAGGAGTTTTGTCTTTGTGTGTGTGTGTGTGTGTGTGTGGTGATGATGATGACGATGACGGATACTTTCCTCTGCAGTGAAAAAAATATCTTGACATTGCAAAGTTTAACTGTAAGCCGAAGGAACGTTTGTAATGTGACTTATTATGTGAAATTGTAACTTGAAATTCTTTGTGAAAAAATATTTCCCTATAAAGTTTGGCAGTAAATGAAGTATTACATCAAGGTGTAACTTGTAGTTCCTTGTGGAGTAATTACCTATGTGGACGATACAGCTACTCCAGGGTGTAAGACCTAGAGTAGAAAGTCTTAAGACCTTACCTGAGGTTGAAAGACTCTTATAGTGGAACGTCTTAGGTATTGAAACTTTAATTACAGTCAATAAAATATAATCTACCTAAACATTCCTTCACCTGGCGACAACTAATGATACAGGTGGTGTAATAGCTCTTTAAAATTCCTCCGTTTGATATAATAATGACCACACATGAACTTATAATGTGCAATATCTTGATAACACATTAGCTGCAACATTACACATAGTCCAGTGTATGTGTAGTGAGGGACATCTACCTAAATGAGTTACAGAATGTGGAGTTGAGGCAAAAAAATGTTGGGACATGTTTGAGATCATCAGTTGAGCCAAACGTTTATACTCAATATTGTTTTAATGGCATTTTAGAGCGACCGAAAAATGTAAACAAAATGGCCGGCTAGGCTCGGGGGATCCACGAGTCCTCTTATAAAGGATCGACAATAAATGAAAACAAATCAGATTAATTTAAACACATTTCCAAGAGTATTAGATCCTGTAAAGAGAGAAAATTAATACTTGATATTTGTAGAAGCTTTTTTTTTCGTCCGTTTTCGTCTTGGTTAAAACAATTGTGGTGGTGTTACCTGTTCCAAACGGTAGACATCAAGGAAATGGATCAAGACCTTAATACTCAAAGGTACACATGATGATTTGTTCCCAAGTCCGAGGATTTACTTCACAAAACAGATTAACTTTAGGACACAATGATGGCGAACAAAATAACATCAACATTGCGTACAGTACATATCTTGCTTTGACTCTTAACTCTTGTAATTTTTCGTAATGTTAGTGAATGAAATTGAGATTCTGGGCATATTTTCTTGTTTTTCTTTCTAATCAAGTGTAAAGGAAGATGTACTGTTTATTGGTGGATTTGGTGATGTCTTAATAGTGCATTAGTGTGTTAATATTACACAGGTTTGGTATAGTGGTGACGGTAATGTAGTGTAGTAAGATTTTAACACATGGAGGTGAATTTGTCGTTTATGTTGAGGATTTAAGAACATAAGAACATAAGAAAATAAGGAGTCTGCAATAGGCCGGTTGGCCTGTGCATGGCAGCTCCTGTCGAGAGTTACTACCACTCTCTATCATCCATGAATCTATCTAGCCTCCTTTTGAAACTTTCCAGAGTTCCGGCACTTACTACAAAGTTGCTAAGCTTGTTCCACTCGTCCACCACCCTATTTGTGAACCAGTTTCTTCCTATCTCCCTCCTAAACCTAAACTTATCCAACTTGAATCCGTTGCTCCGAGTCCTATCCTGCTCGGATATTATAAGAACTTTATCTATATCCCCTTTATTGATTCCTTTCACCCACTTAAATACTTCTATCATATCTCCCCGCACTCTTCGTCTTTCTAGGGAATGCAAGTTAAGTTTCTTTAACCTATCCTGATATGGAAGGTTTCTAAGTCCCGGAATCATTTTTGTCATTCTTCGCTGCACCGACTCTAGTGAATTTATATCCATTCTATAATAGGGACACCAGAACTGAACCGAACTGAACATACATACATACATACATACATACATACATACTCTCACTGACCATCACCACGACCTCATCTGCAAATTTGGTAAGAAGCTTCTACACCATCCTCGACACCGGCTCCTACTACCACCTGAGATCCCTAGTCCGAGAATTGCTGTTCGACACCACAACCGCATCCAGCCCATACGTGCACGAACTGATCGCTATAAGAACAGCCCAGTCCCAACCATTGTAAAAATTATCAATAACTTGTAATAAACCAGTGTATTCACTCCCAGTAAACACTGCTCCTTACACTGTCACTATGTTGAAATGAACTGTAGTTTGAGCTTTTCCCCATCTAGTTATTATATGTCTTATTTGTGTCACTTATGTTACTTGTATATTATTTGTAATTCGAAACCCATTACCCAAATATGTAACTGTATATTTTCAGCCTTCTGGCTGCCAAGCTCTTTCAATAAACCGTTAATTATTATTATTATTATTATTCATACATACACAGGCATACATACACATTCCCTTGACATAAAAGACATTGAATGAAACGAAGTATAAAGGATGATATTAAACAAGGCTGATCGTGTCATTGTGTAGACAGGTGAAAATGGAGACCAATTTACTTACCTGTCGAAAACACCGTCTCGGGTCTTATTGATCGATGAGCGAGTATTGGATTCGTTTCTGTCCGTGTGTGAGTGAACTACATATTCTTTTAGTAACATGTTGATATATGTGGATCAAACTTGGTAAGATGGATAGATGGATAAATGCCACAGGAGGATATTTGGTTCTGGGCATGGATTACTGTAGGTCAAAGGTTAAGGTCTTATTGCAATTTACCTGTGAGGATTTTGTATTTATTTTTTTTGTATGGTTCAGGTTTACAGATTTGTTGGGTTAATTTTTGGTATTTAAATTCGGAATAATAATAATAATAATAATCTGTAATAAAACAAAGAAAAACAAAATTAACAAAGAACACACACACACACACACACACACACACACACACACACACACATACACACACACACACACACACACACACACACACACACACACACACACACACACACACACGCGCGCAAAAACAAACAACAACAAACAAACCAAACAACGAAGAGACGAGATATACGCCAGTATTGTTCATAACGGGACAAACATACACTGAGAACACCCCCCCCCCAGCACCATCCCCGCCCAGCATGGCTCCTAGGCGCTGAGAACACCCCCCAGCACCATCCCCCAGCATGGCTCCTAGGCGCTGAGAACATGCACCATCCCTGCCCAGCATGGCTCCTAGGCGCTGCTAAGATGGACAAATTTATCTCCTGACGATACAATGCCTCCTGACGATACAATACCTCCTGACGATACAATATGATGCAATATTCCCCCTGACGATACAATACCCCCTGACGATACAATACCTCCTGACGATACAATATACCTCCTGGCCATACAATACCTCCTGACGATACAATATACCACCTGACGATACAATATAACTCCTGACGATACAATATACCACCTGACGATACAATATACCACCTGACGATACAATATACCACCTGACGATACAATATACCACCTGACGATACAATATACCTACTGACGATACAATATACCTCCTGACGATACAATATTCCACCTGATGATACAATATACCACCTGACGATACAATATACCTCCTGACGATACAATATACCACCTGACGATACAATATACCACCTGACGATACAATATACCACCTGACGATACTATAGCACCAGGCATGAGGAAGAACAAGATGGTTGAGTCAACAAGTTGATTGTTAACGTAATTAACAAATAGATGAACACAAACTACGAATATATACTGTATATACTATAATTGCATGGATGCTGCAGTACGGTTTAGCTTAACAGATATAATGAAAAAAATGCGAATAAAATATAAAACTTTTCAGGGGAAACTTTTAATGAATATAAAAACAATTGAAAGGAAATATGTCAAAAGAAGGGGGAGGAAAAACTGGTTAGCGAAGGTCTGATTGCATGTCAGGAAACATTCATGATGAAACGTCATGGAAATAAAACTCTCACACAGGGAACACCACCATCAGTTAGTCGGTTAGGAAAGGTGATCGTTAAGATGGATAAAATGGCCAACATTTTGTAATGTAGGTTTAGTGGTTTACTTATTGCATAGAATAGATTGATATTCCTCTTGTAATAAACTTGGCCATGGAACTTAAAGGTGACTTTTCACTACGTTGTTCGCTACACAATCATCCTCCATCAATGCCGCCCCTATGTCCCTTGATCATAAGGCTTAAAATATATATAGTACTCAGATAATTACATACAGTCACCTCTACACATTAATACATGATTTATACACCTCCGACTTTACACAAGGTTGAGATGAAGGTAAGTGTGCACTACGTATTCACAATATAGAGCTATGTAGGCTACTTTACTGTACATCCACGAAACACATCATTAATTAAAAAATTCTGCCTCTTGTTCTTTAATTAAAAGTTACTTACTAATACAGCAATTTGGATGCAAAACTAAATACTGATAGGGAATAATTCAGACAAATTAAAACGCAGAGTTTTAATTAGAACCACAAGCGTGCAAGAGAGGCGAACACAAGGGTAAGTATCTTGGGTCCTTTTATTCTACAAGAGTGGTCAACTACAAGCCAAAGGAGGGTAGTCAAAACTTTTATTTTTAAACGCAAAATTCTTATTAAAGTCACAAAGGTCGAAGCCAAGACACTCAGTGGTAAGAGAAGCTGATTGTTCTGAGGGACTTAGCCAACTGACAAGGATATATCTAAGACAAAAGAAAAGAAAAGTGATAAACAATAATTATTTCCATTTTTTTTGTCAACGAAAAGAAGAGACAATAAAACAAAATTTGATACGATGAAAAATCTCTAGATCCCTACACCTGCGCTTAGAACCTGTACCTATGCTGTTTGTTTCATAGGCTAATTAAGTGAACTGAAATGAAAGGTAGTTGGAGTACACCTGAAGACGACAGAAGCTTCTAAACACCGCCTCAAGTAACCCCCATCCCGGGTTCATATAATTATAGAAAACAATTTAGGTGTAGTGGCCTGAGGGGAGTTTCGTACCCATTACCCCTCTGGCAGTGTGGGTTCTAGGGAAGAGTGAGGGAGGGAGGCAAGAAGGTAGAGAGAAGAAAGAAGACATGCAAGTAGAGGGGAGAGACAGAAATGAGAGAAAAATATATCAATGACGAAGACATGGATGCTAATGGTGGAAGCATGAGAGGCTGTGTTGTGCAGGAAAACAAATGAAGGAGAAGACAATGGTTGGAGGATAAACTACATTGGGAAGAGGAAGAGAGAGAGGAAGAGGAAGACGAGGAGGAGGAGGAGGAGGTAATCGAGGTTAGAGGCTGAAGGGTATACAGTAGAGGACAAGAGGCTATGCTCGGGGCAGAGGGGCTGATAAAGAAGATAAGCACAAATTTTATGGTTGTAAGATGAGCTTTTGGTGTCGGGGTTGAGTCAGAGAAGGAAGGGGGGTGAGGGAGCATAAAGGGGGGTAGAGATGTTATGGGGAGATAACGACAAAGGGTAAGGGAGATATGGTAGGTTAACCGTTGAGTACGATGACTTAACCCTGAATACAATGACTTAACCTATTGAGTACGATGACAACCACTTGAGTACGAAAATTTAACCATGAGTACGATGACTTAACTACTTGAGTACAATGACTTGACCTATTGAGCACGATGACAACCACTTGAGTAGGATGACTTAACTACTTGAGTCCATTGACTTGACCACTTTGACTACGATGATTTAACCACATGAGTATAATGACTTAACCACATGAGGACAGTGACTTAACTACTTGAGTACGATGACTTAACCACTTGAATACGGTAATTTAACCCTGAGTACGATGACTTAACCCTGAATACGATGACTTAACAACTTGGGTACGAGAGCTTAACCCCTTTTGAATAAAATCATCTTACTCAAGGTATTTGTATTCCAGGGGTTAAGACATTGTTCACCAAAGGATTAAGTCATTGTACTCAAGGGGATAAGTCATTGTACTCAAGGGGATAAGTCATTGTACTCAAGGGGATAAGTCATTGTACTCAAGGGGATAAGTCATTATACTCAAGGGGATAAGTCAATTAAGTCATTGTACTCAAGGGGATAAGTCATTGTACTCAAGGGGATAAGTCATTGTACTCAAGGGGATAAGTCATTGTACTGAAAGGGGATAAATTAGCTTAAAGATGAATGCAATATATTTTTTTGTTTCAGTTTCTAATAATAAACTCTGAATTTCTGTGCCTTCATATTTTTGCATACTTATTATTCCTGATTTAGAATATTTCGTCTTTCTCTGGAAAAGTTTCGAGAAGGCTTGATTTCACCAGATTTTTGGATAAACTTTTTTAATATCTGCTAGGTGGAGGTCACCACTAAATATTTATAGAATGCTTGTGTATACCTGTATATTCTGCAGGGGAGGAAGAAGCTATTGATACGAGTAAAATTAAGTATTCTGTTGTGCTTGAGAATTACTACATAAGGCAATAGGGATTATGCGGTAGTGATTTATTTTCATTTCGCATATAGTGTATTTAGGAATTTTTTGCACAGAATATATATATATATATATATATATATATATATATATATATATATATATATATATATATATATATATATATATATATATATATATATATATATATATATATATATATATATATATATATATATATAAATCACACAGGAAAGCTAAGGTACTCCGTTGTTTCCATTTTCCGTGTGATTTTATCAAGATTTATCTTATCCACGTTTTCATTGTGGATTTACATGAAATATATATATATATATATATATATATATATATATATATATATATATATATATATATATATATATATATATATATATATATATATATATATATATATATATATATATATATATATATATATATATATTTTTTTTTTTTTTTTTGGGGGCATTTTTCAGTATTACGGGTGTTGAAAATTGAGAAATTAATACGATAAATACAACTATATAAATTTTCAAATACAGTCGTTACAGTGCAAGAAAAAAGCAAACTATTAATATCTTTACTTAATAATTATGCACTATTATAGCATGATAAATACTTACAACACACATAAATCTTTATTAGAAATGCAGTTAATACAACACTTGCCGTAAAATATGATGATGGTTGCTTAACTCTGAAGCCATTTGGGAACACTAGTTAAGGAACTTGATCATGTTTTCTCCCTGCCGCCCTCACAGTGCTCTTGTCAGATGTAATGAATGAATCACTTTACATGGTGAAAACTGGGGTGGAGAGAACTACACGCATAAACAGCACCAACAAACGACAAGCCGCAGCATGAGACACATCCTAAGACAAACGGAAGCCAATTTTCTACATTGAATATTATTTTACACATAGAATGTTTTTACACACTCAAGATTTCCCAAAAATTTGTCTTAATTTCAAAATCTCCGTAACTCTGAGTTCCATGTACGGTTGAGTGAAGCAGTTGACAATATACCCTATGGACAAAAAAGACTAAAAATTCCATGACATTACTCCATTGTGAACGAAGTGGCAGACATTATAATTAACACAGAACAGTTATATCAACTTATCACATCATGTTGTGACGTAAAAGAAATTAGCGATAGTCTGAGATGACAGTGGCCACAAAGTGTGAATGAGTGAGTAAGCAAATCTCGAAATACACATACGAATATATGTTATTAATTAGCGGAGATCAGAGCAGGAGCCTCACTTGTCCGGGTTCCAGGCCAATATTACCTCCCACACCGAGGGTAATTTACTTGGGTCTTGGCTGCACCCCTGACCGTGTAACACAGCACCAAGTATAATATGAGGTGCAGATCTTGCAGCTCCAACCTGCCACTTTCTTGCCCGTGAATTATGTTTTGTCTGGCGAAGTGCGCTCCGTCTAGCAGATTTATCTCGTGCATAATATTTAGCAATATACCAAGAGGGTAAAACATTGTGTGTGTGTAAATATGGCAGGATAATGTATGATAAATTTACGTAATAAATAGCTGACAATATTTCAAGGGAATGAAAATCACTGTCCATATATCTTTTCATGTTATATGTTTATTTATTCATTCATTCATTTATTTTTGACTATGTATAGATTTGTTACTTATTCATTCATAGCTAATTAATATTTTTTATTATATTTGTTTACCTATGACATAGCAAAAGGTATCTTCAAGGGCCCTTAGTATTCCTCAAGAAGCTTCAGTATTATAACAAAGGAGAAAAACCCGAGGTATATAAAGTAGAGAGTGATTCATTTGACAAATTATAGTACTTGGCCCAAAGCAGGTCGAAGATAACTGCAACGTGTGGGACCATTATTCACAGCAATGATGAGACCCGGATTTCGGCTCAGCCTAATTGACAGTGGAATTTAGTGGTTTGATGGGAGAGTGGAGGTGGTGATAGTGGTAGTGGTGGTGATGGTGGTAGTGATGGTGATTGTGGTGAGGATGGTGGCTAGTGATAGTGGTAGTTGGTGGTGATGGTGGTATGGTGGTAGTGGTGGTGATGGTGGTGGTGGTGGTATTTGTGTATTGATCGATAGAGGTTCCGATGATTGATGTAGGGGAAGGAATGGGGAAAGGGGATTCTGGTGGATGGTGTGGGAGACAGTAGTGATAATTAGTGGTGATGGTGATGGTAGGGATGATGGTGGTTGTAAGGATGATAGTGAACTGTGATGGTGGTGGATATAAGTCGAAGGTGATGATTGTTTTGGTTGATGGTTTGGTTGACACTGGCGATATTTTGTGGTATGAGAAAATACTTGTCAGAGAGATAATCTGATAATGGTTGGTAGTTGAAGAGGGCAGCAGTGGTGTTTTATGACAGGAGAGAAGAGGTTGGAGATGGTAGCGTGGAAATGGCAATGGCTGTGTAGGGGAGTGACGAGGACGATGGCTATGATGAAAACTGTAGTAACTGTAGTGAGGGTTAGCTTGAGCACAGAAAGGACCCTAGCCGGAATTTCTATCAGAGCCAACATGGTGTAAAATCTAAGGTAACGTGAGAGACGGGCAAACTGTGAACTTCTGAGGGTGTGAAACGGGCAGGAGAAACACCCAAAACATGTTTCACGTTCTCGACTCACGATGAAGAGTTGGAAAGACTATTGATGTACGCTAAGGCCTGGCTCAAAGTTGTACCTCATTCTAGATATATTTTACAGAAGTAAAGGTTCATAATCAAAATATCATTATTGTTATTATTATGGTTATTATTATTCTTTGTATCATTAATACTTCAAATATTAATGGCTTCAGCCTTACTACTTTCATTGTTACTGTCTTTGTTATCATTCTCTTAAATACATGAAGAAATTAAATATTGAAACAGAGAGAGAGAGAGAGAGGGAGAGAGAGAGAAAGAGAAACTACCTGGTATCATGGGTCACTTAAATATTCATCCTCTTGTTAGTGTAGCTGCAGACCACTCTGAGGTCTTTAATGTTGTATTGCTCTCTCTCTCTCTCTCTCTCTCTCTCTCTCTCTTTTTTTTCTTTGAATTGTTTCTAAAGCTGAAAAGTGTTATGAATAATTTTCCAACTTTTCAAAGGAAGCTTAAATTAGCTTGGAATTTCGCTGTGTGTAGGTTGACGTAAGCGATATCTTTTGTATAGCTGAGATTTATGATTTCACGTGTACCATTGTACGAAGACCGCCCTGGGTGAGCCAGTATCTCAACAACAACCAAAATTTTCTTAGTGAATGGAAAAGATGACACACACACAAACACACACACACACACACACACACACACACACACACACACACACACACACACACACACACACACACACACACACACACACACACACACACACACACCCAATTCTAACAAAAGAGAAGTGAGACGAACTTTACTTTAAACAATTCGCAAAACAAATAGAGATGTTATAGAAGCTGATCACTACATTACCCAAAAGATTTGTATTCCTGAGATTGCCCCAAAAAATTATCAAAAAGAAAGAGATAAAAATATGTAGCTTCAGTGGTATAATGTAACACGTATTGTATAGAGTCGCAAAAGAAATTCCTATGTAAAAGAAGAAATTTGTTGTTTCAGTTTCGTACGTGAATTAAATTACACACAAATTGAAAGTACTGATGAACATATTTATAACACAACACAGGTATGGAGACACATAACACTGATATCCATTTGTAGGAGAAGATAAAACACCCCCCACCCAAAAAAAAAAATAACCCGAGAGAATTGTGTATTTTATCTTCTCCTACAGTGGAATTTCAGTGTGCGTGTGAACAAGGGTCGCTACCACGGCATAGAGGTCCAGGGTTCGATTCCCGACTAGTGAGGTATTGTTTGTATTTGGAAGTCCGTGTGTATATGGACTGTTGAGATATACACTGTATACTGTATGTAGCCTCGTGTTTCCTAGTTCGAGTCGGTAAAATGCTATTACGACCACACAGTTAGCACGGGCAATCTCCGATAGAGGTTCACGTTGCTTAAAAGTAAGACGAACGATCGGACTTTGTGTGAAATAAAACAAAACCCAGGATTGCTTTTGTTGCTCTTCTGGCGCCGTGGTAGGGACCCCTGTTCACACGCAGAAGTTCACTAAGATTAAGGGAAAATATAAAAGAATTTTTGCACCTTCACTTGAGCCCTACTATTGAGAGACTCAGGCTGGCAGACACAGGCATGGACTGTCTACTTGTACATGCAGGTGTATATCTTGGCTCTCTATCTCACTGTCAATATTTGAGGGGAGTCTCTTGTTCCCGGGGTAACTGAAAGGTCAGAATGGATTTCTCACATATTCTCTGGAGTTTTGTGTGCATGTCTGTCCCATCCTTGACTGAGACTAGACTAGTCGTGGTGTGTCGTCTTGCATGTCTGTCCCATCCATGACTGAGACTAGACTAGTCGTGGTGTGTCGTCGTGCATGTCTGTCCCATCCATGACTGAGACTAGACTAGTCGTGGTGTGTCGTCGTGCATGTCTGTCCCATCCATGACTGAGACTAGACTGGTCGTGGTGTGTCGTCGTGCATGTCTGTCCCATCAAAGCATTTGGGGCTAAGACTGGTCGTGGGTGTGTCGTCGTGCATGTCTGTCCCATCCATGACTGAGACTAGACTAGTCGTGGTGTGTCGTCGTGCATGTCTGTCCCATCCATGACTGAGACTAGACTAGTCGTGGTGTGTCGTCGTGCATGTCTGTCCCATCCATGACTGAGACTAGACTAGTCGTGGTGTGTCGTCGTGCATGTCTGTCCCATCCATGACTGAGACTAGACTAGTCGTGGTGTGTCGTCGTGCATGTCTGTCCCATCCATGACTGAGACTAGACTAGTCGTGGTGTGTCGTCGTGCATGTCTGTCCCATCCATGACTGAGACTAGACTAGTCGTGGTGTGTCGTCGTGCATGACTTGTGCCATTCACAGTAGCTGCATTTTGGCCATATTCGATTTTTCCCTAATTCTATCTATTCTTCTTTTAGACACAATCGCCTGAAGAAATAATCATTTCCGAGCGGCGTATCCTGCCAGATATATATCCAAACCTCATAATTCTCCCAGAAAGATTGTTTTATATAATATATTACTGCGCTTCAACAACTAGTCAGCAATGACATATTAAGAGATATATCACATACATAACACAAGGTGAAAATTGTTCGCGTTTCTGCTTTTTTTAATTACCCTATTTATCTAACTAAGCTATATGTATTTGGTGCGTTCATCTCATACTGGAGAATTACAACAAGGCTCGGGAGCTCCTCTTGACGGCTTTCAAATCTGTGCACATATTCATAAAGCGGCGAACAAAACCCGCTTGAAGCATCACTGTCAAGAGTCAAGACCAACTGAAGGTCATTACTTGTGTGTAGAGAGTTATAAAGCAACCTGCCCTGGGAGTTGTGGATACCTTTTAAGAAGTTTAAGTCAGGTGTATAACAAGAATACAGGTGAATTTGGATTGGCTGTCAGACGTCTCAAATACTGCACTGTACCTCGTCTTTCTGGAATTATATTCATTATCTGTTGATGATTATGATGATGATATTATTATTATTATTATTATTATTATTATTATTATTATTATTATTATTATTATTATTATTATTATTAGTTCTCCCACACTAGATGACAACACATAGTACGGTAAACCTTTCGTTGCGTTACTGTCTAGGACGCAGGGAAAGGAACACGCATCTCCACACAACACAACAATTGGTGAAACACAAGAAAGCACTTTCCCCGCACCCACCAAGCAGTCACAATGCAAAATGTAAGTACTTCCCCGGAACTTTCTGTAATTATCCTGGATGAAAGTGGCATTACTTTGCGCCTCTGGCTTTAAAACCTTAAAAATGTAAATGAAAACATTCATGCAAATCTTTTACAGAGATATTGTCCAAATTGTTTGTAAGACGATGTAAAGAGTCTTTGAAGTTGTTCTCCGCCCGGCTGGAATACAACTTGCCTGGCATTTTGAAACAAAAGAGGAGAGAGAGAGAGAGAGAGATTAACACAAAATGATAAATATTTCATACACACGTCTTCGTTTACTTTACGTATTGCAAAATGCTCTTTTCGTTTCAGTGTTTATAGTTCTAATTAGGAAACATAAAACTTCCATGTAAGCTTAAATGATTCCTGAACACTGTTAAAGTTCTAACTATAGTTTGAAATATGTGAAATTATATAGTCTACGCATTCTCCAGACACATACAACATATTTGGCATTTAGAATTAAGAAACTGCAGTTACACACACACACACACACACACACACATTGGTAAGGACATTATATAATACACAGTACTCAGACAGATGGTTGCTCCTATATTCATTTAATCTTTGTTTTCAAAAAGTAAGATAAATTTTCATAAGAAATACGACCACATGTTTACAACACCTAAAAACATGAAACGTTGTGTAATTAACACCTATGCACAACATTTTTTTTTTCAAATTGTACTTTTCATGCCAGATACTGTTGTTCGTTTACATTTCCCTAGTTGCTGTACTCTGCTTTACACATTTTATAACATATTGGTCGGATGTTAATTTTACAGTTCGACAGTGTCAAGATTACTATTATTAAACATATTTTGTCATTCAACTCTTATTAAAGTTTACATTTTTCCACGAAGAACGAAGAACTTATTTCCAATTACCACTCTTAGGACAAATTATGGCGCACCTTCAACAAACCACAGTGTATATTAATGTACAGTCACTTGGTGGTTAAGGAAACATCATCATTAACCTTTAGTCAAAATTTATATATAACTTAACCTAATTTGATCTGATCTAACGTGAAAACATTTATTCCCTTAGTATAATGCCACATCTTATTTCCTGTCTATTATTTCTACAGACTATCTTAATATTTGTGAGGGGTATTTCTTAAAGTTTATGTTTATCATATAATTAACTGTTTGCCTCTATACAGTAAACATATTTGAAAGCTGAAACTAGTTAACATTTCTAAAGCCTTGCCTGACCTGCCTACAAGGTGAGTATCCGTCAAGACAAAGTATCCTCCAAAATATAAACAGACAGAAAAAAGAGAGAAAAAAGGAGAATAAGAAAGAGGTTTACAAAATTAAGAAATTATACAGCATATGGTCAATGGCGTCTCACCAGTGTACACAAAATGAACAAAAAACCTCTTGCATTGTGTGTGTGTGTGTGTGTTTACAAACAGTCTCATGTTTACCCTGCCTTTGTATTATACACTCGTTCACGACCTTTGGGTAACCCATGATAGCTTACGTGCCTACCCTACACACAGTCATTAAGGAGCATAGAAGACCCGGAATTAAGATTTCAAAGGCCCGTGCCATAAAAACAGCGCCAGCAATGGAGCTATACAGCGCCTGGCGTTATTTCATATTCACACACGCCTTTTAGTCTGTCTTCATACAAATACTGGGGTAGATTCATGTTCCTTCTTTAACAATATCTCTATCTGGGGACGTGAGGAAGTACCTACCTGCCTCACGTAAGCTGCAACACAATAAAGCTATCAATATGAAGTAAAAATTGCTCTGAGACTGTACCATAACTTTATACGTTCTCCCATCCTCAGTTGGAACGAAAGAGAAGGCAAGATTACTTGAGATTTCCAGAGCTGCTCAGAATGTTTATTGGAGATCAAGTGACTGAAAGGCCAAAGACCTAAGTAGAGGTTCATTGAAAAACCAATCTCTCTCTCTCTCTCTCTCTCGATTCATATATAATGGTGAAAGGAATGGAAGCCGTTAAAGAAGACGGTAAGATGCTGGAGCACCAACGAGGGTGACACAAGATGTAGTGAGCAGAGATGAGAGGCTGACCGCGAGAGCAGCTGAAAATACAAATGATTCGGGTCGTATGTCTATCACAACTGTTCCGTCATTATCATAAATTATGTACATATTAATGAAGCTTTTATGGCTTTGGTTAGTATGGAAATAACTGGATATTTATGATGTTGCAACAAATCATGACGCCATAAATTAATGTTACTATATAAAATTATATATTCTGATTTTACTTTGTTAAATTTATAGTAAGGTTATATGTACGTATCTACAACTTTCTATATTTTCTGGAGGCAACGGAATCGAGAGCGATACGAACAAACGATATGTGAAGGTGAACACACATAAATGTATATGTCTCTCTCTCTCTCTCTCTCTCTTTGGCGTTCGTAAGTGTGGACGGTATCGCGTGTAATCTTCCCTCTCCTTTCAGCCGTCGCCTCCCTGTCACTGGTCACGTGGAGGCGGTGCCCGTCCGGCGTGGATGACATTCTTGCGTGAGGCATGGCAAGTACAGTCCCGGCCGTTGTTGGCAGCTCAGCAGGCCCGGGGAGGAAGGAACTATGTAATCTGCCATTCTGCTATGCTGGTAGAAGAGAGGAGTGATTTAATCTTACGTTCTTGCGTCTTGATGGTGTTGGTAGAGAGAAAGGAGTTATTAAATTTGTCCTTTTTCTATTCTGCCAGAGAGAAGGACTTATGAAATTTTGTTAATTAGGTAATCCGAAAGAAAGAGAAGACAGGTAACCAACTATATAATTGGCTGGGAAATAAAGAGAAAGGCCGATGGAATAAATTATCTTCATCTTTGTATGCTGATCATATGTAGCAAAAGAGATAAGACTGGTGCGATAGTAATAAAACCACTTTGCTATGTTAAAAGAGAGAGACGAGATATATCCACTGGGTCGCCGCACCCCCAAAACATTAGTAAAATAATAGCAACAGTCATAACAATAACGATGGTGATAAAAGTAGTGGGAGTTGTAAAACAAAACCTCTAAAATATTAAGTGGTAAGAGAAATAACAACAGTTGTGGTAGCGGTAGGGGAGTTTGGAATAGAAACAACAGTAGTTATATGACAACGTATTTTCCCTTCCTACACACACACACACACACACACACACACACACACACACACACACACACACACACACAACACACTAACAAACATCACCAAGTGTGCTTAACAATCAACTCGTTTTTCCTATGCGTCCAACGAAAATTAGAAAAGTTACATGAACCTACCAGAGTTTACAGAACTTATAACAGCTGTAAAAGTGAAAAACGTACAGACTTTCACTGGCTGGTAAAAGTTGGGAGTGTAGGAATGTTCTGAGAGCTTTTAAAAGACACGCGATAAGGATGCCAGAATATTAGATAGTGTGAAGATAAAGAGGCTTAGTACCAGCCAACTCCAGTGGGTGACTCTCTCTTGCTATCGCCGAAGACCACTAAAGCATATAACTGGTCTCCGGCAAGATTCCAGGGTCGATTTATCGTATTAGAGGTGTGTGTGTGTGTGTGAGTTCGGCCTGGTGAAGGTTGGTTATACAGTATGTTAGGCCGGGGTAAGCTATGTTAGAGGGTAGGTTAGGTTATGTTAGAGGTAGATTAAGTCATGTTAGACGGTAGTGTACGTTAGGTTAGGTTATGTTAGAGGTAGAGTAGTTATGTTAGACGGTAGTGTTCCTTATGTTAGGGGTATGTTAACGAGTATGTTAGGGTAATGTAAGGGAATAAGAATCCTGCCTTTTTCAGGTCGCTTGGAAGTCCTACTTGTAACGTCCAGTTCCAACTCTATAAAAGGTGAATGGCGATAAGCAGAACATCCGGTTTCAAATTTGCTTGGTGACTACCGGGACACCATGCCCAAAGGCAATCACAGCTAGCCCAATCAAGCTTATAAAATCGTAATGAGGTGACGATGATGTTGGCAAAGTTAAGTTGGGCAGTAAAGGATATGTTAGAGGACAGGTTAGGTGAGCAAATAAACAGGAGCAGGAACCCATTCTCAGCTAACCTAACCTAACCCACCTACCCCTAACGTAACCTAACCTAAACCTAATCTAACCTAACCTAATCTAACCTAAGCTAATCTAAAAAAAAGAAAAAAGAGCCAAATATAAAGGATCATAGATCCGGTTTCGGCCACCTTAGTCCTCAATGGTAGGTAGAAGCAGGCTTATGAGACCATTTTGCTACAACTGTCGAGTGAGATATACATTTTTTAGTCCTCTCGTGTATAATAAAAATAAAGTTATCTTTCCTTCCTGTCACACACACACACACACACACACACACACACACACACACACACACTGATACTATGTGAGTCTTTTTTGTTTGTATCGTCATATTGTTTCCATAGATTATTACAAAAATAAGAAAATTAGTGAAAACAGAAAAGTAAAGATAGTGTAGATAAATCAAGGATAAACCAGAATGAACGCGATATATAAGGTGTGTGTGTGTGTGTGTGTGTGTGTGTGTGTGTCTGTGTGTGTGTGTGTGTTTCTCAGATATATAGTAACATATGTGGGAATTGAAGACGTCATGATATTGTCTCCATTCAGACTCAGATGATTCGTCGGTGACCTTTGACCCTTGTAAAATGGAAAAAAATAGTAAAGGTGGTCTATCGTAACAACTTACCACATGATTGGTCTAAATATGGATAAACAGAGAAACTTAAATACATATGTAATTTAGTGAATTTAACTTTTTGCTGTATAACATTAAAAAAAAGAGAAATTAAGATTAATTAAATTTCAAACTTCAAATTAATTAGCTCAAGATTGATGAAGTGGCGATGGTTTGTGAATTATCTCCAAGAAGAATGAAAGAAAAAATGAAAGAATGAAGAGGAAAACAGGAAGAAAATCCACAATAATGACATGTCTGTTACCTTCAAGAGGAGATCAATATTGATGACGTTATACCATATCGCAGGGGCTCATGGTTACCCACACAGTGTAACAGTAACCCGGAAACTACAAATAATCACATGTTTTACTAAGTCTAGCATGAGGATGAACACCTCGGGCCCCCAGGAGAGCCCACACCTCGTATAACAGACCCAGGTCAGGCTCTCCGTAAAGCCTGGTGTGCTCTCGCTGTCATTATTTATTACTAAAACTCATGCATTATGCAAATTAGATGCTTAAAACTCTCCTATGTTCCCGCAGCCCAGGAAAAACTAAAAACATTCGAGGGTTTCTAAATGCTTATACTCTCCTTGCGTCATTTTCCTTTTGTTTTTATTTTTTTGCATGAAACTTTTGTGTTGGAGTTAAATTTGTGCTGCACTAGAGACGAGTGTTGCTTCTAGTGAACGTTTTTCATGGAACAACAACGCGAAACATTCACTTAGCCAAGAGCTTTTGTGAAATACTCGACTGGGCTGTGACACCTCACCCAGTTGTCGGTCATCTGGTTATAAAAAATACAAGTTTTTTAAATACCAATCTGGTGTGATACACATGGCCTTCCTTCAAACATTCGTCAGACTTAGGATCACGATTACGAATTACGACAAAGTTTTAACAGCGGCTCACATACTGTAGTTCATTCTAGGGGCTTTTTAACATCATCATATGTATTATTGACTATATATAACCATACACAAACACCACTAAGTTACGGGTAATGAACTCAATATCCTTTCCCAGACAGCAATAATTTTGTTCCTTGTTAAAAAAAAATGTATATAAAAATCAATAAAGTGTCAATTAAATTATAGTGAAGTATTGATAAGTTAATGATAATATCCAGAAACAAATGATAATTCTGGATTTATGTTACGAGCTATGACCATAAAATATTACCTGTGGAATTAGCTGAAATAATTATATTGTCCTCTCCTACTATTTCACCTTAGCTTTTGTACTAGATCAAAAGACTCTTTTAGGTGCAAAATGAAGTTAATCTTGATTTATGGTGTCTCAGTCATGCTAAACAGATCAGATGA
>NW_024746715.1:5000-7133 GCF_018991925.1 Homarus americanus | reverse complement strand
GTGCCATGATGGAACGACTAATGTCCAACCTTAGACAGCATGACCATCAGCTATGGAACCGTCTCAGAGTCCAAGAACTACGTCCGCAGTTCTTCAGCTTTCGGTACTGTATGGTGTAGTGGGAGATATATAAAGGAAGAGTATTTGTATTAATGTACTGGTAAAAGGTTACATTGAATTATGTTCATTACTGCAAAGGTTTTTTACCTTTTGGACGCGATATACAATTTTTGTCCACTTTTTTAAAAAAATACACCATTTCGCTGGAGCGCTCCTCAACATCTCCCTCTCCTGCCTGGCAGACGACAGAGTTTAGCTTTTGCCTTACGGTGACGAACTCAGCTGATTGTCATTACTTACACTGGTACATTTATCTCTTCTTATTTTTAATTTTTTTGCACTGTTATTTAGATATACAGTGGTCCCTCGGTTAACGAACTCAATTTGTTCCAGAGGGTCGTTCGTTAACCGAAACCATGGTTTCAATGGGATATTGGGTAATTGGTTCCAGCTCACAGAAAAGTATATACAAAGTAAAGCCAAAAACACATAAAGTCAGAAACACTCCTAAAATTCCCCTAAATCGCCCTTAAATCACTATACAGTTAACCCTCACTTTACGCGGTTAATGTAACCCGGAGGGTACCGCGGAAAGTGAGGAACGCGTAAAGTGAATAACATAACATATGGGATTAATTGAAATGGAGTCCGGGCCGATCCCCAAACTCCACTTTTTGACGACACATAACTATGTTGTAGTAAAAATTTTATCTTAACTTTATGATGGTATGAAAAATCAAGTAATATAGAAGAGGTTAGGTTAGGAAAGATAAAGGTTAACATAGGAAAAATAAAGGTAAGGTTAGAAAACTAAAAATTTGGTGTAACACTTACGGTAGTAGAAGAGATGGGTCGGCATACGGGGATGGAGGCTGGTTCCGAGGCAGAGGGCAGATTACTGGCCCTCAGGTGAATCACCATTACTAGGTGAATCACCATCATTGTCACTTACAGTTGTCAGGGCTTCCCTGACAAATCCCTCAAAGTCATCTTCACTGCCACTATCACTGGCTTGGGCTGGCTGTGGTGGGTTGCGGGCGAAGAAATCTGTTATGCTTTGCTGACGGCTGGCGTTGATGTTGTCGTGATACACCTTGATGTACGGCTCCATAGCCTGCACCAGCCGGGTATGGAAGACTTCATAGCGGTCATTGTCGCGGGAAAGGAAGGACTTCATCTTCTCTGCACACTCCATGGCACCCTTAATATCACTATGACTTAAATTGTGTTCTTCGGAGACTGACGCACCTTCTTCCTCCTCTTCACTGACGTGTTCTTCTTCCAACATCTCGTCGGCAGTCACTTCAGGATCTCTGATCACCTTCAGGATGTCGTCGTTGGTGGTCTCGGAGAAGCCTGGAACTGTAACAGTCTGCGCAGCTTCTCTGGCAAGGTCCACTGCTACTGCAACATTCTGAACCTCACCAGTCACAGATTGACTCCTCTCACCTGGTATTCCATGCAACACATGTCTCCATACGTGACGAATTGTAGCAATAGACAGCTGATCCCATGACTCCACCAAGATGTCCACAGCTTTCTTGATGTTAAATACTCTCCAGAATTGTTTGAAGAGTATTTTTTGCTGTTCTAACTGTTGTTCCTCATCTTCGTCGCTCTTGCTATCGGTGGTGGTGTCACTCAGGTTACGCAACTCTTCCCTGGTGTTGGTGTAGTCGTTCAGGAGCTGGAATTTTTTTGTTGAGAATGCAGCTTTCACATTGCAAATCAACTCCTGGTCCATGGGCTGGATTAAAGACGTAGTGTTGGGAGGAAGGAAGACCACTTTTACGTTGGGGTGACGATCTAACAGTAGGGGCGAGTGTCCTGGTGCGTTGTCCAGCAGCTACAAAATATTAAATGGGACATTCTGTCGCTCACAGAATTTCTTTACATCGGGAACAAAACAGTCATCAAACCAGGAGAGGGACAGTGTAGAGAACATCCATGCCTTACGTGCGGTCAGCCAGTGGACATTTAGCTTGGTCATGTCCATGCTCTTGTAGGCGTGCGGCTTGCGGGCTGTGTGGATCACCGATAACTTGAGCTTACAGGTACCGGAGGCATTGGTGG
>NW_024746715.1:0-2500 GCF_018991925.1 Homarus americanus | reverse complement strand
TCCTCCTCACCACTGTCAGCCTCTACCCGTAACATCTCATCCAGTTCTTTCAAGTCATTAGGAGTAAGTTCCTCCTCATGAGACATCACAAGCTCTTCCACATCCTTCTCCTCCACTTCAAGACCCAATGACTGACCAATGGACACAATCTCCTGGTCCAACTCTGTGTCATCCTCAAATCCCTCAAAATCATGGACTACTGATGGCCACAGTGCTTTCCATGAAGAATTGAGGGTTCTGTTGGAGACTTCTTGCCATGATGACACAATCAATTTTACAGCCTCCAGGACGTTGAATTGTGTCTTCCAGAACTGTTTCAGTGTTAGTTCAGGATCAATGGAAGTTGCCTGATGACACCTCCTAAACATTTTCTTCATGTACAACTTCTTGAAGTTGCTGATCACATTCTGGTCCATTGGCTGTATGAGTGATGTAGTGTTGGGAGGCAAAAACAACACTTTCACAAAGTCAAATTTATACTCCAAATTTCTGGCAAGGTCAGGGTCATGACCAGGAGCATTATCCATGAGGAGAAGAGCCTTTAAAGGAAGTTTATTGGTGGTTAGGTAGCTCTTGACAGAGGGGCAAAACACATCAACAAGCCCATTCATTAAAGAACTGTCTTGTCACCCATGCCTTACGGTTGGACTTCCAATAAACTCCAAGCATTGTTCTTACCACTTTCTGTTGCTTGAACACCCTGGGGTTTTCAGAGTGGTAGACAAGCATAGGCTTCAGTCGGAAATCCCCTGAAGCATTGGCACCAAGCAATAGAGTGAGACGGTCTTTCATGGGTTTATGCCCAGGTAAAGAGGCTTCATCCTTGGTGATGAATGTTCTTTTGGGCATCTTTTTCCAGAACAGCCCAGTTTCGTCAACATTGAACACTTGCTGTGGAAGATAATTTTCTTCTTCCATCAGTTTTTAAATTCAATTAAAAACTTTGCTGCCCCTTCTTTATCAGCACTAGCAGCTTCACCATGCCTAACAACACTTAAAATGTCACTTCTTTTCTTAAATTTTTCGAACCAGCCTTTGCTAGCCCGAAAATCTTCAAATTCTGTTCCTGAAGAACCAGGTTGATCTGTCTTTAAATGTTCATAAATCTCCCTGTCTCTTTCACAAATGAAATCACCAGAAACTGAATCACCTTTCATCTGTTTTTCCCAAATCCAGATGATAAGTAACCTCTCAGTTTCTACGATTAGGGATCTACTTTTAAACACTCTTGTAGATTTGTCTCTCACGTTCACTTCCTTAAATTTGTCTTTTTGTGCAAGAATTGTCGACACAGTTGATGCCGACATGCCATATTCTTTGCATAGCGCATTTGATTTAATACCTTGTTCGTGTTTTTTTATTATTTCCTGCTTTATTTGGATTGAAATCGCTTTTCTTGATCTCTTAGGCCCCATGCTGGATTCAAACAATGGCAACACGTATTTTTCAAAGTTAAACCAGCTGTAAATAAAGAATATTTTCTTTAAAATAACACTGCACTGCACTATATATTGTCAATATGTAAAATAATTTTCAAAATGACCAATAATTTGCTTGGAAACACAGAAAAAAAGCGTTTAGTTGAAGAGAGTCTCAAACAAGATGTTACTTCCAGTGAAAACAGAGAGAGACTGACGCCTGTTTGCTGTGTTAAGAGGCTGGATGCCGCGCATTAAACTAGTCACTTTACCTTCAATTTTGTTCAATAATTGTTAAAATGACTAAAAAATTGAATATTAAACTTTTAAAATTATTGAATAGTATAAACTTTTTGATATTTACAAAAATAGTAAGGAATTTAAGCCCTAGAACCGATTAATGTATTGGCGGACTGATACTAAAGCTGGTTGCCCGGTCAGTGCAAGCGAAAACATGTTGAGGTCGGTTCGTAAGAAGTTCGTTAAGCGAAATTTTTTTCGTTAAACGAATTGAAGATCCTTATGGAAGGCAGTTCGTTAATCGAAATTACGTTAACCGAGGTGTTCGTTAAACGAGGGGTCACTGTATATATATATATATACATACAGTTGTACCCCACTTAACGCGGTCAATAGAACCCAAAGGGTCCCGCGTTAAGTGAAATCCGCGTTAAGTGAACAACAGAACATATGGGATTAATTCCAATAGAAACCAGCCCGACCCCCAAACTCCACTTTTTGAAGACACATAACTATGTTGTAGTAAAAATAATATCTTAATTTTATGATGGTACATGCACACAATTAATACTTAAGAGAAATAGAGAAATACAGTAGCCAAGTTAATGTCCATTCAAATAATGGACTCAACTCCCTCCCCCTCTTCTCACACTACACTGCTGGCTGTTCCCTCTCTGAGAAATTTTTGGAGGAAAACCACTAAATTTTAATAAATAATACCTCAAACTAAAGTTAGGATAATACAAATGACATTGCTGGATTCCTTGTAAGACCAGGAATATTTTGAATATAAATGTCATATATTTTGCACAAAAGATAACATATTTACTCAGATTAAACAT
>NW_024746714.1:20000-25171 GCF_018991925.1 Homarus americanus | reverse complement strand
CATCCTCATCATCATCCTCATCATCATTATTATTATTCTGCCTCTTTTTGTACTGTATATCTTGATTTTTTATCTGTCTATTAATCAATCATTTCGTCTATCTATTGACCTATATATCTATCTAACTAACTACCCATTCTCTCTATCTAAGTACATGTCCATCTTACTTTCACCCATCTTTTTGTCTGTCTGTCTTTATCCCTCTAGTATCTCCCTCTATCCTTCTCTTCCCTATTCTTTCTCTCTGTTCAATTTTCTCCGGTACCAAATTCCGTTCGAGTGACAACAAATTGAGAAAAGACACAGACTTACACAGACTTACACACTTACACAGACTTGGACCCTTGACTGTTATTCAAGGCGACATATAGTTATTAGTGGGAGCTTCTATCTGCCACCAAGAAGTGTAAGTTATCACACTTCACCAGGCAATTGAGTTAACGCCTGACACACCACTGCGAGGGAAGCTTACATATCCCACCAACAGATGGCACTGCTAAACTGCTGCCACTTTGGTCTTGACTTCCTGAAGGTTCACACTGTAACTATATCTCGGAAGTGGTGATGCTTGAGTGAACTTAAATCTTGACATCAATTGAAGCATAGAACTATCATGAGGCATAATCTCAAATTGTTTCTAAATGCTAATAATTGCAAAACTTGACCCTAATTAGGTCGTATTCAGGTATAGATTCTGGGTGACATTTTTTATCTTGCTTTTATCCTTCAGAAGTTATTAATGAGTGTATCTTGTTGGATCTTGTGTGAGTGTGGTGTTATCTTTTGTATGGTTTAGTTATGGTGTGTTAGTATAAGGTAGACAGAGCGTGAGGTAGACAGTTGTATTAGCGCGAGGTAGATAGGTGTGTTAGCGTGAGGTAAACGGCGAGTTAGCGTGAGGTTGAAGGCGAGTTAGCGTGAGGTTGAAGGCGAGTTAGCGTGAGGTAGAAGGCGAGTTAGCGTGAGGTAAACGGTGAGTTAGCGTGAGGTAGAAGGCGAGTTAGCGTGAGGTAGAAGGCCAGTTAGCGTGAGGTTGAAGGCGAGTTAGTATGAGGTAGAAGGCCAGTTAGCGTGAGGTAGAAGGCGAGTTAGTATGAGGTAGAAGGCGAGTTAGCGTGAGGTAAACGGCGAGAGTTAGCGTGGTAGAAGGCGAGTTAGCGCGTGAGGTAGAGGCGGAGAGTTAGCGTGTGAGGTAGAAGGCAGTTAACGTGAGGTTGAAGGCGAGTTAGCGTGAGGTGAAGGCGAGTTGGCGTGAAGGGTAGAAGGCGAGTTGGCGTGGTGGTGAAGGCGAGGTTGGTGTGGTGAAGGCGAGTTAGCGTGAGGGTAGAGGCGAGTTAGCGTGGTAGAAACGAGTTAGCGTGAGGTAGAGAGCGGCGAGTTAGCGTGAGGTGAAGGCGAGTGGCGTGAGGTAAACGGCGAGTTAATTAATGAGTGAAGGCGAGTTAGCGTGAGGTAGAAGGCGAGTTGGCGTGAGGTAAACGGCGAGTTGGTGTGAGGTAGAAGGCGAGTTAGCGTGGTGAAGCGAGTTGGCGTGGTGAAAGGCGAGTTGGCGTGGTAGAAGGCGAGTTAGCGTGAGTAGAAGGCGAGTTAGCGTGAGGTAGAAAGGCGAGTTAGCGTGAGGTAAACGGCGAGTTAGCGTGAGGTTGAAGGCGAGTTAGCGTGAGGTTGAGCGAGTTAGCGTGAGGTAGAAGGCGAGTTAGCGTGAGGTAGAAGGCGAGTTGCGCGTGAGGTGAAAGGCGAGTTGGCGTGAGGTAGAAGCGAGTTAGCGTGAGGTGAAAGGCGAGTTAGCGTGAGGTAGAAGGCGAGTTAGCGTGAGGTAGAAGGCGCGAGAGTTGGCGCGTGAGGTGAAAGGCGAGTTAGCGTGAGGTAGAAGGCGAGTTAGCGTGGGGTAAGCAGCGAGTTAGTGTGACGTAGAGGCGAGTTAGCGTGAATTAAAGACGAGTTGGCGTATGAGGTAAACGGCGAGTTAGTGTGAGGGTAGAAAGGCGAGTTAGCGGCGTGAGGTTGAAGGCGAGTTGGTGAAAGTTAGCGTGAGGTAGAAGGCGAGTTGGTGTGAATTAGAAGGCGGTTAGTGTTGAGGTGAAGGCGAGTTAGTGTGAGGTCAGAAGGCGAGTTAGCGTGAGGTAGAAGCTAGTTAGTGTGAGGTGAAAGGCAGATTGGTGTGAGGTAGAAGGCAGGTTAATTGTGAGAATTAGAAGGCAGATTAGTGTGGCGAGGTGAAAGGCGAGTTGGCGTGAGGGTAGAAGGCGAGTTGGTGAGGTAGAAGGCGAGTTGAGTGTGAGGTAGAAGGCGAGTTGGCGTGAGGTGAAAGCGAGTTGAGGTGAAGGCGAGTTAGCGTGAGGTGAAAGGCGAGTTTGTGTGAGGTAGAAGGCGGCGATTGGCGTGAGGTGAAAGGCGAGAGTTAGCGTGAGGTAAACGGCGAGTTGGCGGCGTGAGGTTGAAGAACTGAGTTGGTGTAGAGGTAGAAGCGAGTTGGCGGCGTGAGGTAAACGGCGAGTTAGCGTGAGGTTGAAGGCGAGTTAGCGTGAGGTAGAAGGCGAGTTAGTGTGAGGTAGAAGGTGACTTAGCGTGAGGTAAACGGCGAGTTAGCGTGAGGTAGAAGGCGAGTTAGTGTGAGGTAGAAGGCGAGTTAGTGTGAGGTAAACGGCGAGTTAGTGTGAGGTAAACGGCGAGTTAGTGTGAGGTAGAAGGCGAGTTAGCGTGAGGTAAACGGCGAGTTAGTGAGTGAAAGGCGAGTTAGCGTGAGGTAAACGGCGAGTTAGCGTGAGGTAGAAGGCGAGTTAGTATGAGGTAGAAGGCCAGTTAGCGTGAGGTAAACGGCGAGTTGGCGTGAGGTTGAAGAGTTAGCGTGAGGTAGAGGCGAGTTAGCGTGAGGTAGAAGGCGAGTTAGCGTGAGGTTGAAGGAGAGTTAGCGTGAGGTAGAGGCGAGTTAGCGTGAGGGTAGAAAGGCGAGTTAGTGTGAGGTGAAGGCGAGGTTAGCGTGAGGTAAACGGAGTTAGCGTGAGGTAGAAGGCGAGTTAGCGTGAAGGTTGAAGGCGAGTTAGCGTGAGGTGAAGGCGAGTTAGCGTGAGGTAGAAGGCGAGTTAGCGTGAGGTAAACGGCGAGTTAGCGTGAGGTAGAAGGCGAGTTAGCGTGAGGTAAACGGCGAGTTAGCGTGAGGTAGAAGGCGAGTTAGTGTGAGGTAGAAGGCGAGTTAGCGTGAGGTAAACGGCGAGTTAGCGTGAGGTAGACAGTTAGGTAACACTTCAGGTTTAAGGAATATTCACCTTACCGACCTCTTATGGCTCCACCCTCCTGGTCTTGGCTATTCAAAGGTTCATAACTATCAAAACTTTCCTCTTTATTATTGATGCCAGAAGGCGTCTCGCTGACTCCCCTGGGTCACCAACAGATGGCACTGCCCACCAACCAAGCTCAAAATGCTGAAAGGTTCTTGGGTTAAATTCTTGTCGTAAATTCTCACGTAAATAAATTATCATTCTGGGTCAATTAAATTCCGATATAATGATAGTAGTTATAATGCTTAAAAGAGAGTACTGTATTTATGGTTACTGAGGCCTTTGTCTATATAAATTCTGACCTTAGAAATTTGTTTAGTAATTGGTGCAGTCAGGATACAATCATGAGGTCACTTGTTGGATTTCATATTTTCTCCGAGACTCTAGCATAAGTAGATGCAATAATTCGTTTTCAGTTGGTGGGAAAATATTATCGTTCGACAGTTTATACGGAACCGAATTTGGGTTAAAAATATCATAAATTCGAAGGGTAATTTATCTGTTGCGGGGAATATAATGAAACTACACCCAGCTGACTCGGTTGACCATCGATACAAAAACAGTGACTTTGTGGTATCGTTATTGTTCAGGGGTTATCGTAAATGTGTATTCTTATGTCCCCACGTGAGAAATATTCACCTAAGAACCTTTGATGAGAATTTATACGGTGGGAGACAAGTGGTGAGAGGAGTTGGCTTAGCTATGTTAGAAGTGCCGGGGACCCACAGGATTCTCAGGGCATCGAATCAAAACTTCACAGAGAATTTATCATAACTGTAAACATGCTCTGATCATCTGAAGACTAGACACCTCAGCTTATTTCAACGCTAGGGTGACTAATCTTCAGGTGACGCTCATACCTATATATCCACGTCAGGAAATAAAATGACATAGGAACTTATAAGAGTTAGGAGTTAACATTTATATTATTCTCCTCTTAACAACATCTACGGTCGAGTCTCAGTGCAGTTTGGTCGTCATTTTGGTCACCATTTTTGAGGCAGGTTGATGTGCTGCCTTACCTCAAGAGACCAGAGGTTATGTTCAGAGTTTTAATGATAAGTAATGCGAGTCGGAGATAACAACACTGGCAGTTACAGAGAGACATAATTGAGAGAGAGACAGTTTAGACACACACGCACAGTTCAGAGAGAGACAACAGTTCAGTCACACACATATATATATTCTCCTTAATAACTAGGATGATAGTAATTAATGTATGTGTGTGTGTGTGTGTGTGTGTAAACCCATAATCTTAATAAAGTGCTTGGAATGATTTCGTTTAGTTAGTTGATTGGTTACATTAATAGATTAACCCTAAAGCTCTTTGTAGTTTGACTCATAGAAGCCTTGACCCTTGTGAAGCCTTGACCCCTTGTGAAGCCTTGACCCCTTGTGAAGCCTAGATCCTTGTATAGCCTTATTTCCGGGTCAAAGGTCAGATCTCTAGACCTCTGGCCGCCACGTACTGCTTATTAAGTCGCCTTATCTTCCAAATCCCCTTTAGTTTACGAGTAATTTATTTAGACAGTTTCATGACCATAGATTTTTATTTTTATTTTTGTTTTTAATTTTAGTTGTTTTCTCGTTTGTTGTTTTTATTATTATTGTGATTATTTTTTTATTATCGTTGTTGTTTTTTTCGTTGTTATTGTTATTGTGTGTCTTTGTTGTTATTAGCTGTTGTTGTTATGGCTGTTATTGACTAGTATATATTTTTAATGGTGGTGTTGTTATTGATCATTGTTATTTATGTTGATAATTGTTGTTTTTGTTATCGATTTTTGGTGCTGTTATCGTGTTTACACATCATACTTTATGCCATCACAGACTAGTATTCTCAAAATCCTTTACAAAACAAAAGATACAGTATAATTACATAAAACTCTGAAC
>NW_024746714.1:0-15000 GCF_018991925.1 Homarus americanus | reverse complement strand
TGACTCAGAAGTAGAAAGGTGTTCATGGCTCCCCTTTCCGCTTTCCTCACCCCTCCCTCCCTCTCTCCTTTCTCTAATTTCCTCTCCATTTTCTACTCTCCATACCTCTCCCTTCCTCTCTCCCGTATCTCCTTCTCCCTCTTTCCCCTTCTTCACTTAAATTTTTACCTTCTCTGTCACTCATTAATTCTTCCCACCCACCCGTGACTACCTCGTCTCTCCTCCTCCTCTTCCTATCCTCCTTTTCCTCCTCCTTCTCTTTTCCTCTTCCTTCTCTTTTCCTCTTCCTTCTCTTTTCCTCCTTTTTCTCTTTTCCTCCTTCTTTTACTTTCCCAAAGCTTCCTCACCCTCCTGCCTCTATTGTCCTCCTCAATGCTCGCTCTCGTTCCTCCCTTTCCCGTCCTTTCCACTACTTTTCCTTTCATCCCTCCTTTCCTCCCTTATTTCCTCCTTCCTTCCTTCCTTCCTTCCTTGTTTCCTCCCTTCCATGTTTCCCCCAACCAATATTCACACGACACAAGACTGACACCTTCTGGTCTCAACTGCTATACGCTTGACACCTGACACTGCTCGCTATGCCTGGTGTCGTGTTTAATCTTACGAACGGTGAGTAGTGTACAAGTCCAGGTTATTTTTATAAAGAGAGGAATGTTAGTAACTGCATAAAGTTGTTAATAATGAAATAGAGTTACTGAGTTATTTAAAGATATTGAGTGACGTAGAAAATATTTTATTCATAATAATAATAATAATAATAATAATAATGATAATAAACTAATTTCTAAAAAATTAAAAACAATATTAAAAGACGAAAAATTAGCCTTCCAATTCTCTCTCTCTCTCTCTCTCTCTCTCTCTCTCTCTCTCTCTCTCTCTCTCTCTGCCACACCCTGCTCCTTATTTCGTTTCCTCTTGTCTCCTCTTCTTGATTTTAATCCTCTTATCCTTGTTAATCTCTTCCTTCCTTTCTTCCTTCCTTCCTTCCCTTCCTTCTTCTTTCTTTCTCTTCCTAATATTTTCTTCATCTCCCCTCCTCTCCTTCCTCCCTTGCCTCCCGTTTTTCCACTCCTTCCTCCAGCATTCCTCCATTTCTCTCCTCTTTCTTCCCTTCCTTTCCCTCTCTACTCCCTCCCTCCCCTCCCTCCCTCTGTCCCTGCTTCCCTCCTTTCTTTTCCCTCTCCCTCACTCCTTACCCCAATTCCCCCTGCCTGCACTCCTTCCCCCAGCACCCTTTATTGCTCCTTCTTACCGGTGCTAATGGCCACTCCAGGACGCCAAACAAATTTTTTATTTTAAACTTCGGTTCTTTTCAATACGTCGGTACTTGATGGCTTGGAGGAGCTAATGCCTTCCTCAGTCCACTTCGTTTTTCGACGCCTTCCCCACATCAGACTTTTTATTGTTTGTGTGTGTTTGTGTGTGTGGACTTTTTTGTGTGTACAGTCTTATTGTGTATGTTTTCATTGTGTGTATGTATTTTTTGGGGTGCACATTTTTTCGTATTTTTTGCACCTTTTTATATTTTGTATTTATATATTTTTTTATTTTTTTCGCCTGGGGATACATTTTTATTTCCATGAGTTTCTTTTATTCATATTTTAATGCCTGAACACAAAAGAGGTTTACATTTTCCAGTTTTATATTTGTTTGTTGTTATAAGAATGACTTTCGATGTTACTTAAATTGGGTGTATTTTATTTGCGGTTTATGATTCACGTATAATTCTCACTCTTACTATGTTTAAGTTGTACAGATTTTTTTTTCTTTAATGATTATTTCTTCATTAATTTCTTGAATGCTGGACTTCCTTTGAGCTGTAACACGCCCGATTCACATTATCCAAGACCCTCGTCAACTTCTTCTTGGTCAAAAGATGCTTTTAACCAACTAAGTCATTTAAGAAAGACCATCTTAGACGCTCTCACGGGTAGGGAAGCTTCCCACTCATTCCCTCTCAGCGGAGGAAGCGGCCTCACTCATTCACTCGCTCATGGAGGGGGGAGTAGAGGGGTGCTGTAAGTCGCGGCTCCTACAAGTTCTCCGTCAGTTAACTGGGGAAGTATTAACTGGAGAGCCGTAAACATATGAGTGTGTAAACAAGGGATGTTCTGGTGGGCGTGTGGAGCCTCGTGGGGATCAACGACGTCTTAAAGTCTGCCTCTAATTACTACTATTAAAAACTTTCTCCCACAACAAGTGCAGGAGGAGAGGCTGCTGCTGCTGCTGCTGCTTACTGCTGCTGCCGTTGCTGCTGCCGCTGCTGCCGCTGCCGCTGCCGTCGTCGCTGCAGTCGCCGCCGCCGCCGGTTCTGCTGACAAACTTGTCACGGCACAAACACAACACATGTCATGCACTTACACAAGATATACTGTACCAAATACATAATACATTCAGGATATATCTGAATAGGAAATCACTAGCGGAATATAGCCAGATTATGCAATTATAGTTTTACTTTAACTTTACTTTAGTCCTGGTCTACTTTACTTCTACTGTAACCTTAGTTTAACAAGCTTTACTGTCACTTTAATTTAGCTGTATAATAGTTTTACTTTAACTTGACTTAGCTGTACGGTAGGTGGTGGGCTGGTCCTCTACCAGAATGGGGTGTGAGCTCATACCCAGCTGTTTCTTCTTCCCTGTCTGGTAGTCTTCTAGTGAGGTAAGGTCATGGGCATCCTTTCTCAAGTATTTTCAAATCTTGTCCTTGAATAATAATGAATAAACAAAATAAAGGATTTTTCCGGTGTTACAGTTGGATCGTCGTCATCTAAAGGTGCAGTTGGGGACATTTCCGACTGGTACACTCAGCGTTGTCAATCCACTTTTTCCGTGAGGTGTGAACCCCGAGAGAACCAGAGCGTGAATCCGAAGCCTCTAAGTTACTCGGTGAGACGTGAGGTGCACACAGTAGCCTGGGACCACAATGATATAATTTGACTCGTTACAAGGTCCGGCAACATTTACATACATTAATTAATATAGTATGGATGCTTTTCATTCATCTAACGTGGAGTGAATAATACATGTCCTTCAGTGTACAATGTGAGGCTGAAACAGTTGGTCACACAGTATAAATCTACCACTTTATTTATCCCCAAGCAAAGTGTAAGAGACGTTAGTATAGTGGCGGGCTTTATGGGGTGTGGTGTGGTGCCTCGGCTTCTGAGACAAAGTCAATAGTTTGGTCAGCCGCATTTCTCTCCAATCACTGGCCTCCTCACCCCTCCCTCACCCTCTCACCCCTCTCTCACCCTCCCTCACCCTCTCACCCCTCTATCACCCCTCCCTCGCCCTCTCACCACTCTCACCCTCTCACCCCTCTCTCACCCTCCCTCACCCTCTCACCCCTCTATCACCCCTCCCTCGCCCTCTCACCACTCCCTCACCCTCTCACCCTGCCTCACCTCATCCTCACCTCCTCACCCTCTCACCCCCCCACCTCTCACCTCACCCTCTCACACCTCACCCTCACCTCTCTACTCACTTCTATCACTCTCTCACCCTCTCACCTCCTCATCTCTCACCCCCCACCCTCTCACCCCTCCCTCACCCTCTCACCCCTCCCTCACCCCTCTCACCCATCCCTCACCCTCACCCCTCCCTCACCCCTCTCACCCTCCCTCACCCTCTCACCCATCCCTCCACCCTCTCACCCCTCCCCTCCCCACCCCTCTCCCCCTCTCCCTCACCCTCTCACCCATCATCACCCTCACCCCTCTTTCACCCCTCCCTCACCCTCTTCCCTCTCACCCCTCCCCTCACCCTGTCTCACCCTCCTCCCCTCCCTCACCCCTCTCACCCCTTCCTCACCCTCTCACCCCCTCCCTCACCCTGTCTCACCCTCCCTACCCCTCCCTCACCCTCTCACCCCTCCCTCACCCTCTCACCCCCTCCCCTCACCCTCTCACCCATCCCTCACCCTCTCACCCCTCCCTCACCCTCTCACCATCCCTCCCTCTCACCCCTCTATCACCCCTCCCTCACCCCTCTCACCCATCCCTCACCCTCTCACCCCTCTATCACCCCTCCTCCCCACTCTACCTCTCTCCTCCCTCACCCTCCTCCTCCTCCCACCCCCTCCCTCACCTCTCCACCCCTCCCTCACCCCTCTCACCCCTTCTCACCCTCTCACCCCTCCCTCACCCCTGTCTCACCCTCCTACCCCTCCCTCACCCTCTCACCCCTCCCCTCACCCTCCTCACCCCTCCCTCACCCTCTCACCCATCCCCTCACCCTCTCACCCCTCCCTACCCCTCTCCACCCATCCCTCACCCTCTCCCACCCCTCTATCACCCCTCCCTCACCTCTCACCATCCCTCCACCCTCTCACCCCTCTATCACCCCTCCCTCACCCTTTCACCCTCTCTCCTCCCTCACCCTCTCACTCCTCCCTCACCCCCTCACTCTTCCCTCATCCATCCCTCGGACTCGGATACATTTCTCCTCACATGTCCGTTCACAGACTTGGATGTGCAGGAGGAGGTTCAAGGAGTCGCTAGAGATGCAGACAGAATAGAGCATATGTGGCTTATGGGAGAAGAGAAATATTGCAAGATAAGGTTGAGCGAGGAAGTTTGAGGAGGTAAATTTACGAGGTAGTTACCCAGCTGTGATATGTACCTTGTTGTTTATGATGACGAGAGAGAGAGACAGAGAGAGAGAGAGACTGTGATATCGTTATTGTTCATCTGTATTAAGTTACCAACATTTTATAATGAAAGTCTAAATCTATTTCATCTTACCTGGTTACCTGAGGTCGATCGAGGCCTCAGAAGCCGTCACTGTATTTTGTAAAATGAGAGAAAATGGAAGGTTTAATAGATGCTTCTGTCTGTCTGTCTGTCTGCCTGTCTCTATCTTCGTTCTTCCATTAAAAACTGAGACAGGTGATACATTTAACCAGGTACAGCACTGATTATAACCTCTGCTGTCAACTAGTATCGTCTATAACACCTCTTTGCTGCCTCGGCCGTGTAATCACAACTGGTAATGGCGATTGAGATAAACCTTTGAATTTTAGCAGACATATCCGTATATTTTGTTTTCTGGTCAATTATTTTTGTCTGATGCAAACTAAATTCACGATTGAATAGATTTAGAGTTTAGATGTACTGCTGACGTTCTGGCTCTCATAGATCGCTACATAGACCCCTGTTGTAGTAGACCCCAGCTCTAATAGTCCCAGTCTAACTTACCGTGAACCTAATCGAACAGACACGTAAGGATTATATCTATGGGGTAAAGACCACTACGACTGGAGCCCAATAAGACTTAGGGCCCAATAGGACTAGAGGCCCCAATCCTAATGGTTTAGGGTAGGTTAGGTTGGGGTTTATAGTATTAGGTACATTCCCCTGTGTGGCTGTGGGTGAGTGGTGGAGTAACGGAGCAGGAGGGTGTTGGAGGCCCCAGTGATGAATGGTGCTGAGATTAATGGATTTAAACCATTTAGAGATTCAGCTGACGACTCTGTTGATTCTGCTGCCGGTGGTCTACCCGATGTGCTAATCTTGGTTCTTCTGGAAAATCAATGACAGGGATGACTGAATGGCAACCAAGAGGAGGTTGGTGGCGGCTGGGAAGAATAGCGTATATATCCTTGAAGATAAGACTAGCCCTCAAGTATAAATAGCCATTGGAGCAACTCTTCGGTGAGGACCCTTTCATACCTTTCATACGCTGAGGTTGAATAACTCTGGGCCCTCCTGAAAGGGGATAGAGGAAGATGAGACAGTTACTGAAGATGCTTATAAGTACGAACACGGAACTCCACTACGAGTAGTGAATATGATGGTATTGAGGCAGACGTTGTAACACACAGGAAACATGGTGCATTTACAAGACCCGGATGAGCCGGAAGTAATGTGATCAGACGAGGATCTAGTTGTTGAGAATTCTCCAGTATCTTATTGATCTTGTCGAGATAAACGAAGCAGCAAGGGGAATAATCGGGTGAAACTACTGATCAATGGCCACCACCACCACAGTGTCGATGAATTAAAACTGAGATCAAATGACCTAGATTCGCTGAGGTAAAGACGCAAGAAGGAATGGATTAAGGTCTTCCTGAACAACTGACTACACAGAAGTCGTGATCTTGGGAAGAAAGTGTTTATGCTTCTTGGTACAAGATTTGGTCCCGGTGATGAGGCGACTGGCGACCATTGGACAAGATAAATGGAAGGGGAAACAGGAATAGTTAAAGTGAGACAAGCCAATGTGATTACGGAGCAATGGAAACAGGGGTGAAGATCCTGAAGGAAAAGCTGGCATCAGAAGATCAGGAAGGAACTTGGCAAGTTAGAGGTTCTCAGGCCAGCAGAGAAAGTGAAAACTGTAAAGATAGCACATAATCTGAGCAGAGTTCATAGTGACCTCTACAAGTTTACCAAGAAGATTTCGGAGAAGAGAGTGGGACTCGAGGGCTTCACAGAAATCCCCGATAACCACTTGAGAACAACTTACTCAGATGACTCGAGACCTGGAAGTGATAATAAGAACACTAATGAACACCTGAGATAAGGCAGTGTTCGCTTAGCTGTGTCACGAGGAACTGTAAACACCACTTTGATCCTCGGTACACGTTGCACTAACATGACTGAGGCTCAACCTGGTGTTTGGTAAAGATCAAGTCACGCGATGATGAACGGGTGATGTATCAGTGTTGTGGGGTAGAGTATGGAGAGACTTGCCGATGCCCACTGAAAAGGAAGGCCTTTGTTGTTGCATTACAGTCCGTTTTTTTTTTATCCTCTTACAAAGACAAATCTTGAGTTGAAGGGCGGCAGAAAGTTTGTAAGAGTTTGCTGAAAGAACAAAAACTTGGTCTGGCTGAGTATGGTTGAGACACGAGACTCCTGAGTAGCGGCGGTGGCCAGACGTGGGTGTAGTAGGTCCCCGGTGATGAATGATGCTGAGATTAATGGACTGAAGCCATTTGGGAGTCTCAGCTGACGACTCGGTAGGTCCTGCTGGTGGTCTACTGCAAGGCTGATCACCGTCTGGGTCACCTTTATTGTTTTCAGCTTTGTCACTTTCATCATCGCTCGGGGACTTGAGGGGGAGAGATACATTAAAACCATTAATGTATTATTTTCCCTAAACAACTTTTTTTTAAAATTAAAGAGCACAGGAGAGATGAGACAAGTGCCGTAAAACACACAGTATATATTCATACGTAAGAGCTGATACCGTCGTTATGATCTGAGCACCGACTAATGTCTAGTTATTCACACATGTATTCTTATCACTGACATCCTACTGTGCTGTAAGGAACGTTTGTCCTCACCTAGAGTCCAAGGTTACGATTTATGTGGTAATATATAGTTTCTTAACTCACATGTGTATACAGTATGTATAGTATACATGCTCATCTTAAAAGCAGCCTTCTCTACCTCACTTCCCGCTCAGACAATGAAAAGAAATGTCATTTTTTCTACTTAAAAGGTTCACAGAGTCTGTAATAATCCGATTAAGCCTTCAAGTCGGGGCCGTGGGAGGTCCCTATTGAGTGGCAGTGCTGCCTCCACACACACACCGGGTGACCTGCTGTCCCTCACACACCGGGTGAGCTGCTCTCCCTCACACACACACCAGGTGACCTGCTCTCCCTCACACACACCAGGCTGCTCTCCTCACACACACACCGGGTGAGCTGCTCTCCCTCACACCCGGGTGAGCTGCTCTCTCCACACACCGGGTGAGCTGCTCTCCCACACACAACAGGTGAGGCCTCCCTCCCACACCGGGTGAGCTGCTCTCCCTCACACACACCGGGTGACCTGCTGTCCCTCACACACACCAGGTGAGCTGCTCTCACAGGTGAGCTGCTCTCCTCACGGGTGAGCAGCTCCTCACACACACCGGGTGACTGCTCTCCCTCACCAGGTGACCTGCCTCCAGGTGGCCTTCCCTCACACACACCGGGTGAGCTGTCTCCCACACACACACACCAGGTGGGCCTGCTCTCCCTCCACACACACCAGGTGAGCTGCTCTCCTCACCACACACACCAGGTGAGCTGCTCTCCCTCACACACACACCAGGTGAGCTGCTCTCCTCACACACACCAGGTGAGCTGTCTCCCTCCCCACACCAGGGTGAGCTGCTCTCCCTCACACACACACCAGGTGAGCTGCTCCTTCACACACACCCGGGTGAGCTGCTCTCCCTCACACACACCAGGTGAGCTGTCTCCCTCACACACCACCGGGTGACTGCTCTCCTCACACACACCAGGTGAGCTGCTCTCCTTCACACACACCAGGTGAGCTGCTCTCCCTCACACACCAGGTGAGCTGCTCTCCCTCCACACACCAGGTGGGTTGCTCTCCTTCACACACACCAGGGTGAGCTGCTCTCCTCACACACACCGGGTGAGCTGCTCTCCTCACACACACCGGGTGAGCTGCTCCTCACACACACACACCGGGTGAGCTGCTCTCTCCACACACACACACACCGGGTGAGCTGTCTCCCTCCACACACCCAGGTGAGCTGTCTCCTCACACACCTGGGTGAGCTGCTCTCCTCACACACACCAGGTGAGCTGCTCTCCTCCACACACCAGGTGGCTCCTCCCACACACCAGGTGATGCTCCTCACCACACCAGGTGGGCTGTTCTCCCACACACACCAGGTGAGCTGCTCTCCTCACACACACACCAGGTGAGCTGCTCTCCCACACCCAGGTGAGCTGCTCTCCTCCACACACACCGGGTGAGCTGCTCTCCTCACACCCGGGTGAGCTGCTCTCCTCACACACACCGGGTGAGCTGCTCCCCCACACACACACCGGGTGGGCTGCTCTCTCACACACACCCGGGTAGGCTGCTCTTCCCCCACACACCAGGTGAGCTGCTCTCCTCACACACACACAACCTGGTGAGCTGCTCCTCCTCACACACACCGGGTGGTGCTCCCTCACACACACACGGGTTACACCAGGTGAGCTGCTCTCCCACACGAGCTCTCCACACACCGGGTGAGCTGCTCTCCTCACAGGCTGCTCTCCTCACACACACCGGGTGAGCTGCTCCCCTCACACACACACACACCGGGTGAGCTGCTCTCCTCACACACACACACCAGGTGAGCTGTCTCCTCACACACACACACCGGGTGAGCTGCTCTCTCACACACACACGGGTGTGTCTCACACACGGGTGAGCTGCTCTCCTCACACACACACACCGGGTGAGCTGCTCTCCTCACACACACACCGGTGAGCCTCTCCTCACACACACACCGGTGATTCCTCCCTCACACACACCGGGTGAGCTGCTCTCTCACACCACACACACACCGGGTGAGCTGCTCTCTCACACACACACACACACGGGTGATGCTCTCTCACACACACACACGGGTGAGCTGCTTCCTCACACACACACACCGGTGGCTGCTCTCCCACACACACACACCGGGTGAGCTGCTCTCCTCACACACACCGGGTGAGCTGCTCTCCTCACACACACACGGTGAGCTTCTCCACACACCGGGTGAGCTGCTCTCCCACACACACACACCGGGTGAGCTGCTCCTCTCACACACACCAGGTGAGCTGCTCCTCACACACACACCGGGTGAGCTCTCTCCACACACACACCGGGTGAGCTGCTCTCCTCCACACACACAGGTGAGCTGCTCTCCTCACACACACACACCGGGTGAGCTGCTCTCTCCACACACACACCGGGTGAGCTGCTCTCCTCACACACACACACACCAGGTGAGCTGCTCTCCCACACACACACACACACGGGTGAGCTGCTCTCCTCACACACACACACCGGGTGAGCTGCTCTCCTCACACACACAGGTGAGCTGCTCTCCTCACACACACACACACCAGGTGAGCTGCTCTCCCACACACACACACACCCAGGTGAGCTGCTCTCCTCACACACACACACACACCGGGTGAGCTGCTCTCTCACACACACACACCGGGTGAGCTGCTCTCTCACACACACACCACCGGGTGAGCTGCTCTCCTCACACACACACCGGGTGAGCTGCTCTCCTCCACACCGGGTGAGCTGCTCTCCTCACACACACACACCGGGTGAGCTGCCTCTCACCTGGGTGAGCTGCTCCTCACACACCGGGTGAGCTGCTCTCCACCGGGTGAGCTGCTCTCCTCACACACACACACACCCAGGTGAGCTGCTCTTCCCCACACACACACCGGGTGAGCTGCTCTCCTCACACCCTGGTGAGCTGCTCTCCACACACACCACCGGGTGAGCTGCTCTCCTCCACAGGTGAGCTGCTCTTCACACACACACCGGGTGAGCTGCTCTCCTCACACACACACCGGGTGAGCTGCTCTCCTCACACACACACACACCGGGTGAGCTGCTCTCCTCACGCCGGGTGAGCTGTTCTACACACACCGGTGAGCTTCCCTCACACACACACACCGGGCTGTCTCCTCACACACACACCGGGTAGGCTGCTCTCTCACACACCACACAGGGTGAGCTGCTCTCCTCACACACACACCGGGTGAGCTGCTCTCCATCACACACACACACCGGTGGCTGCTCCTCCACACACACCGGGTGAGCTGCTCTCCTACACACACACCGGGGTGAGCTGCTCTCCTTCACACACCGGGTGAGCTGCTCTCCTCACACACACACACCGGGTGAGCTGCTCTCCTCACACACACACCGGTGGGCTGCTCTCACACACACCAGGTGAGGCTTCTCCTCACACACACCGGGTGAGCTGCTCTCCTCACACGGGTGTCACACCGGTGGCTGCTCTCACACACACACACCAGGTGAGCTGCTCTCCTCACACACACACACGGGTGACTGCTCTCCTCATACACACTGGGTGAGCTGCTCTCTCACACACACACACACACACCAGGCTGCTCTCCTCCACACACACACCGGATGAGCTGCTCTCTCCACACACACCGGGTGAGCTGCTCTCTACACCGGGTGAGCTGCTTTCCTTACACACGATTATCGTCAACTCTAGAAAATACCTGAGGAAACTGCTCAACTTCTCTGTGAGTGATGTGGCCTCAGACTATCTCATCTCCGTCTCATGTTTATGTTCGGATAACGTGATCAATGTTACGGTGGTTTGGACGTTACATAGTTTGCTCTCCTGTATGTCTGTCCTTCCGTGTAGGATATATAAATTAAATCGTAAGGTCCTTTTTCAATGGATTATCATTTTACTTAGGTTATTTCTGTAATTTGTGACATTGGTTTACATTGTGTTAGGTTAGGTTAGACCAGGTTAGGGTAGGGTGGGTTAACTCAGGGTAAATTTTACATTGGGTTATATCACAATTACCTTCACCCTTCCAAGATCTTGTAACCACATGTAGGCGGTCAGTCTGTAGTGCAATTTAAAACTTTGTAACTTTATTTTCCCTAATACTGAGATAATCAAGATCATCTTCCCAGGATAATCCTCGCTCACTCCTTAGGTTAATCCGGATTCATATCTTCCTCACCTTTCTTGATCCCAAACGTGGAGATTGCTGCTCTCATCTTAGCTCCAGGGTGAAGTGCTTCATCATTTACCACACATTAAAACAAAATTATCAGTCTCAGTTGATATCTCAAGGTAGGTTATATTATGGAAGCTCTTGACATATATCCTGCACTGGAAGTAATAGTCTGTGTGTGTGTGTGCGTAGTACTCGGACCAGAAATCTGCGTCATGTTTGTTTTTCATTTCCAAATATATTCTTCTAGAAGGCTGATGCTATTTCTCCCTAAGGCAAGGTTAAATATGCAGACCGATCAAATAGTGAAGAGCAGAAGGAGGAGGGAGGAGGTTAGAGGAAGGAAGATGGAGCGAGAAGAGAGAGTGTGAGAAAGGAGAACTGTTGGTAGGAGTGGAGGAGACAGTAAAACCTGGAGAGAAGGAAGGGAAGGGACAGTGCCAGTAAGGGATAGAAGGAACAGTGCCAGTAGTGGATGGGACAGTGCCAGAAACGGATGAATAGGCAGTGCTAGTAGAGGATGGAAGGAACAGTGCCAGTAGAGGATGAAAGGGACAGTGCTAGTAGAGGATGGAAGGAACAGTGCCAGTAGAGGATGAAAGGGACAGTGCCAGTAGAGGATGAAAGGGACAGTAGGGTGCGAATTAGTAGCGGGAAGGAAGAAAAAACAAGAAGAAAAGGAGGAGGAGGAAGAGCATAGGAATTAAAATCAGAGGAGGAAGGAAGACTGTCTGGAGAGGGCGTCCACCTGAAGAGGGAATAAGGGACTTCCTCCATGTATAGAAAGATTCGTCAGTAAAACTCTTGAGACCTTTATCCGGAAACGAACTTTCCTCAGGCTCCACCGACCACAGAGTTAAAGACAGTTCCAGTGTTGGTATTTTCTTTCTTTCTTTTGTCTATTTTCTTTCTTTTTCTTTCTTTCTCTCTTTCTTTTCGCTGTCTATTTTCCAGTCTCTCTTTCTTTCCTTTCCTTTTTTCTCTCGATATTTCCCCCTCCCCCTCTGCCTCTCTGTCCATACCCCCATCTCCTCCTCCTTCCCTTCTTCGAACTCCCTATCCTCTCATTCTCCATCCCATTTCTCTTCCTCCTTTACCCTATCCTCCTTCCCATCCTTCCTTCTCCATACTTCTCTCCAGCCCTCAATCCCTCTCTCCTCATCCCTCTCCCTCCTCCATCCCTTCCTCCCTCCATCCCTCTCCCTCCTCCATCCCCTCCCCTCCTCCCTCTCCTTCCCTCCCTCCTCCACCCCCTTCTCCCCATCCCTCCCTCCCCGTCAGGTAGATACCAGTTCGTCTCTATATCTTCATAAGGCTTAATGGACCCATCTTTTAAGGCGACTTTCTCAGGGCACAACTAATTTCTGAACTCGAATTTTAACACGAATTTTAAGGTTAGGTTTAGGTGTGGTTTAGGTGTGGTTTGGTTTGGTTTAGGTGTGGTTTGGTTTGGTTTGGTTTGGTGGGATATTCAGATATTTAGGTGTGGTTTGGTTTGGACACGATTGGTTTTGGTTTTAGTTTAGGTGTGGTTTTTGGTTTGGTTTGGAGTGTGGGTTTGGTTTTTAATTTAGGTGTGGTTTTGGTTTGGTTTAGGTGTGGTTTGGTTTGGTTTAAATTATTAGTTTTTGGTTTAGTTTAGGTGTGGTTTTGGTTTGGTTTAGGTGTGGGTTTGGTTTGGTTGGGTGTGGTTTGGTTTGGTTTAGGTGTGGGTTTGGTTTGGTTTAGGTGTGGGGTTTGGTTTTGGTTTGGGTGTGGTTTGGTTTTAGTTTGGGGTATGGGTTTGGTTTGGTTTAGGTGTGGTTTTGGTTTGGATTTAGATTGTGGGTTTTGGTTTGGTTTTAGGTGTGGTTTGGTTTGGTTTAGGTATGGTTTTGGTTTGGTTTAGGTGTGGTTTTGGTTTTAGTTTAGGTGTGGTTTTGGTTTTAGCGGTTTAGGTGTGGGTTTGGTTTGGTTTAGGTGTGGTTTTTGGTTTTAGTTTAGGTGTGGTTTGGTTTGGTTTAGGTGTGGGTTTGGTTTTGGTTTAGGTATTGGTTTGGTTTTAGTTTAGGGTGTGTGGAGGTTTGGTTTTGGTTTAGGTGTGGTTTTGGTTTTGGTTTAGGTGTGGTTTTGGTTTGGTTTAGGTGTGGTTTGGTTTTAGTTTGGAAATTGTGGTTTTGGTTTTGGTTTAAATTATTGGTTTGGTTGGTTTAGGTGTGGGTTTGGTTTGGTTTTTAGGTGTGGGTTTGGTTTGGTTTAGGTGTGGTTTTGGTTTAGTTTGGGATTATTGGTTTTGGTTTAGTTTGGGTGGTTTAGTTTGGTTTAGGTGTGGTTTGGTTTAGTTTTAAATTAATGGTTTTTGGTTTTGGTTTAGGTGTGGTTTGGTTTGGTTTAGGTGTGGTTTGGTTTTAGTTTAGGTGTGGTTTTGGTTTGGTTTAGGTGTGGTTTGGTTTGGTTTAGGTGTGGTTTTGGTTTAGTTTGGGTGTGGTTTGGTTTTGGTTTAGGTGTGGGTTTGGTTTGGTTTAGGTGTGGTTTTGGTTTGGTTTAGGTGTGGTTGGTTTGGTTTTTAGGTGTGGGTTTGGTTTGGTTGGAATTATTGGTTTTGGTTTAGTTTAGGTGTGGTTTTGGTTTAGTTTAGGTGTGGTTTGGTTTGGTTTAGGTGTGGTTTGGTTTTAGTTTTAGGTGTGGTTTTGGTTTGGTTTAGGTGTAGGTTTAGTTTGGTTTAGAGTGTGGTTTTTGGTTTGGTTTGGTTTAGCGGTTTGGTGGGATATTCAGATATAGTTTAAGTTTATTTTTAGTTTATGTTACGTTATATGGTTTGGTTTAGTTAAGGTTAGTAAAACTTGGAAAAAGGATTATTATATATTAAATTGGGAGACTTTATTGGGGAAAAAATTCTGGAAAATGTAAAAAAAAGAAAAAGATAAAGTGGGAGTGAAATATAAGACAAAATGATAAATACTAAAAAATAGAAGAAAAGAAAAAAAGGTGAATAATAAATAAAAAAAAAAGACAAGCTTGGGAAAAATAGGGAAGCAGAGATGGGGAGAAAAAAAGACCGTGCATATATCCCCCACCTCGCCAAGCACCTGACCACACACACACACACACACACACACACACACACACACACACACACACACACACACACACACAAATCGTATCCTATCAACACTACAAGTAACCGGTACATGACCATTTTAGTAAGTCGTTGCGTAGAGACGATATTGGCTTAACGATCTAATTCCATTAAAACAACAACAACAACAACAGCAACAATAATATCAAGAATAAAAAAATCAACAACAAAATCACGTGTATTATAGAGCAAAATATGAATTACAATATATCCTCCAGAAACACAGAAACAAAATAATAAACCCCCAGATGAAAAAAGTGAAAATAATGATTAAAAAGAAAGAACTGATTTTAAACATAATTTACAATGTTACTTACTAGAACATAGAGTGTGGATTACAATTGGTTTTGGTGGGTAGAGTTCGATCCATTGTTGTGATGTTGTGCCCCCCTCTTGTGTCTTG
>NW_024746713.1:0-17263 GCF_018991925.1 Homarus americanus | reverse complement strand
TGTGTGTATATGGTGTGTGTTTGTTTGTTTGTATGGTGTGTGCATGGTGTGTGTGTGTGTGTTTGTGTATGTGTGTATGGTGTGTGTATGTGTATGGTGTGTGTATGTATGGTGTGTGTGATCGTGTGTGTGTGTGTATGTGTGTGTATGGTTTGTGCATGTACGGTGTGTGTATGGGTGTGTGTGATTGTGCATGGTGAGTGTGTGACTGTGTATGGGGTGAGTGTGTGTGTGTGTGTGTGTTTCCATTGCCATGAGGATATCATACAATTCTTAAAGCACTGGTCACATGGGCGCATTTTTTTTTAGCAATTTCTTGCCGGAAAGTTATTTCGAGCAATTTTCGAGAAATTCGAGCAAGTTTTTGAAGCATTTTATTGACAATCGTGATAGTCAATTTCTTGACTATTTCGAGCAAGATTATCGGTTCAAAACCCGGTTAATACCATATTTAATGACACGAAGCTTATTTATCGAGTATTTACCTTGGCTATATATAACATAGATCAATAACATTATGTATAAAATGCACAAACAGTTTTTACGACACACTGAGTTTATTATTTGGGTGGTGTTTTGGCGTGTTTGTTTACAAAACACAAGCCCATACAGCCGGTCATTCTCCACACACTAACAACCCTCCCTACTGTAACTACGATAGTTGAACCAGTCTATATTAAACACTCGTTCCTCCTCCTCGCCAGCCACTTACGAGTCCCAATAGTTTTTCTTCGCTTTCTCTCATTTCTTTTTAATAATAACAATAATACCAAGGATAGCTGCTACGTCGTCTGCATTGTTGTTGTGATGTTCCGTCTCCCTTCTACTCGCACAGCGGCGTTAACTTTTTTTTCTTGCTGTAGTAACTGAACCAAGAGCCACTCGTGTGACCACATTTGGAAGAAATTACTCGTAATTTCTTGCTCCAAAGTAATTGCTCATCAAAGGGATCGTGTGACCGTAACTTAAGTCACCCTTTAAGAAAAACTGTAAATACTGATTCACAAAACTTAAGGATAATTTCTGACTTGGAACCATCGGTGTAATGCAGAAAACAGTTATTGTATTCTAAAACCTACCCAAGAAATCTTTTACCCACTTACGATATAATTCTTTTCTATTCCATCAATAGATGTTATTTTACTTTTTTATACGTATTTTTATTTTTCGTAATTTATAAACTATTTTCTTTATATACTTCATTACCTTTTAGTGTAATGAAGAGAATGAATTACAGAAGGTTTTTATAATTATATTGCGAACAATATTTTTCCTCGCAATAAATAAACAATGACGATAATCTTGTTTACAATATGGAGCTTGATGTCTTACTCCATGTTCGTTTATTACATTTTCTGCCATACCCGACTGTTCTTTTCTTTCTTGTGGTGAAGGTTTTTGACAATTGATATATATATAAAGTTGAGTTAAGAATAATGACTCTGATATTATAGCCATTAGGTCCTGAATAATAAGTGGTGTCTAAGTGAACAAATGTATGATGTCTTCAATTACCAGCGTAGTGTGGGGTAACAGTGGGGGTAGAAGCGAAGGGTAGGAGTGAAGGGTGGGAGTAAGGCGTGGGAGTAAGGGGTGGGAGTAAGGGGTGGGAGTAAGGGGTGGGAGTAAGGCGTGGGAGTAAGGGTTGGAGTAAGGGGTGGGAGTAAGGGGTAGGAGTAAGGGGTGGGAGTAAGGGGTGGGAGTAAGGGATGGGAAGTAATGGGTGGGAGTGGGGGTGGGAGTGAGGGTGGGCAGTGAGGGGTGGGGAGTGGGCGTGGGAGGTCAGGCTAGTGGGAGTAGGGCGTGGGGTAAGAGTGGGGTGGGGTGGGGTCAAGGGGTGGGAGTGGGGGTGGGTGAGGCGTGGGGAGTGGGGCGTGGGAGTGGGGTGCAGGAGTAAAGGGTGCAGGGGGGAGTGGGGATGGGGAGTGGGGGTGGGGAGTGGGGTGGGGAGTAAGGGGTGGGGAGTAAAGGGGTGGGAGTCAAGGGGTGGGGTAAAGGGGTGGGAGTAAGGGGGTGGGAGTAAGTGGTGGGAGTAAGGGGTGGGAGTAAGGCATGGGAGTAAGGCGTGGGAGTAAGGGTGGGAGTTAGGGGTGTGAGTAAAGAGGAGTTGGGATGAGGGTAGGGAGTGAGAGGAGTTGGGGAGTGGAGGTTGGGATCAGGAGTTGGGAATTAAGGTGGGATCAAGGCGTGGGAGTGAGGTGGGAGGAGGTGGGAGTAAGGGGTCACGAGTGGGGTAGGAGTGGGGAGGTGGGAGCAGGGGGTGGGGAGTAAGGGGGTGGGGAGTAAGGCGTGGAGTAAGAGATTGGGATAAGGTGGGATTAAGGGGTGGGAGTAAGGGGTAGGAGTAAGGGGTGGGAGTAAGGGGTGGCAGTAAGGGGTGGCAGTAAGGGGTAGGAGTAAGGGGTGGGAGCAAGGGGTACGAGTAAGAGGGTGGAAGCAGGGGGTGGAAGCAAGGGGTGGGAGTAAGGGGTATGAGTAAGTGGTAGGAGTAAGTGGTAGGAGTAAGGGGTAGAAGTAAGGGGTAGAAGTAAGGGGTAGGAGTAAGGGGTAGAAGTAAGGGGTAGAAGGAAGGGATGGGAGCAAGGGGTGGGAATAAGGGGTGGGAATAAGGGGTAGGATTAAGGGGTGGGAGTAAGGGGTAGGAGTAAGGGGTAGGAGTGACGAGTAAGAATGTGGGACAAGAGGGAGGGGTAGCAGTGGGGGGTAGGGTTAGGTTACAAACTTCTATTTACTTCATCATCTGTATCCTGCTAGTGATGTTCTCTCTTTAAACAATTTGTAAAATAAATAAATAAATGGTCAGGTGTAAATGGTAAGAATTTAACAGAGTAATACTGAGGTATTACAAGAAAGAACTAAAAACTGTCCACTGTGTGTATCAACATTTTATAAAAGTATTTGTGAAGCTGTAAAATACTTAGATATAAACTTTTAATTCAACTCTGTAATAAAAATAATTGCAATAATGAATCTAAACAAGAAATGAACTGGGTGAAAAAAATCTACAAAATACTAAAAATATAAAAAAGAAGAATTACAGTAAAACCTGAATCATTGTAATAAACATTATTAAACTTTTCGTTGTTATGACCTAAAACAAACAAGGAAGACTCGTCTAGATTTTCGCTCTGTGAATTAACTCCTTGGATCGCTTTTGGGCAAGAGGGGAGTTACTCCGACTTATTCCGTGAAAATATTCCCAACTGTCCATAGAATCCGTTACAGTTTCCTTTATAGTAAGTGACTCACAAATGATTAATATTCCCATTCACCAATACTTTATTATATCAGGGAACAGTGCAGAGATAAGCTGGCCAATGAGCGATGGTCAAAGATAATACAGATTTAATACTGGATTGATAAGTACAGCTATAGTGATTTGTTTCATGTTACAGTAATAATAAACTTTATCAAATGTTATAACTACCAAAGTGTTATTTTCGTGATCGATACCCTGCTGCCAGGATTATAACATCGTTTAAAAGTTCAGTAAAAATATCATGCAGATTAAAACCTAACCTAGTGTATCGTAACCTAACTTAGCCTTTCCTAAGCTAACTTAGACTATCCTAAACTAGCCTAACCTATCCTAATCACACCAAACCTAACCTATCCTAAATTTATATATCATCAACAGATTTATAGATATGTTGGAGAAATAATTATCAAAAGTTTGTTGTCTCTGCAAATGTATTTTTAAAAAAAGAAAATGAAATTAAAACTTTCTAGAGAACTCAATTGTGTCATGAGCGTTGCGGCTTGGTTAGGTTAGGTAACATTAGGTTAGGTTAGATAAGGTAAGGTAAGATTAGGTAAGGTGAGGTAGTGTTAAGGTTAAATACATTTTACTAATTTTGCATCAAAATAATCACGACTGAAGGTATCGGATAAAAACCTCTGAATATAATTCTTTTTCTGAGAAAAAAATTTCTTTACCACTTATTTTTTGCCCCACTTTTTTTATTAAGTTTGATGAACTTAGATTAGGTTAGGTATTATTTAACTCTGAGTCATGGGTACTTATTGGATACTTGGCAGAATAACTTGTTATAACTTGGTCCTAACAAAGGCGGAGTCTAAGCAAAAATGTTCACTTGACCTCATATTTGGATTTCATTACTGAAGGATATTTACAGCTATACCACATTAATAAGGTCTATCTGCAAGTTTATTCAGTCATAAAAAAAAATATACCCTAAATGTGGACAATAAAAATCTTCTATTTTGGTACAAATTACTTGAAAAGTTGTAAGAAGACAAAAGCTGCATTTTCTTCATTATTCTATGATAAAACAAGTCTAACAAGCATTATTAAAACATATATTATTAATTTTTTTTCATGCAATCCGGAAATAGCGACTACTATATCCAGGTTGATCGTGTTGAGGTCCTGTAAGTTACAGGCTAGATTACGAGCTCACTTACGGAGTTCGATGCCAAATATTTGTTTTGAGAATCCCGATCGGAGACTGTAAGTCCAGTTACTTGGTAAACAAGTAGATACAGTGAAATAAACTGCTGTACCTAAATATTATGTAACTCAAAATATATTCCCAAAACAGCACGTTTACAGATGAAAATAAAAAAAAGCATAAATAATACAAACAAAATCAATTAATATGTTTTTTATTACAGTATTTTTAAATATCAGAAGCGTAGGTTCAGCGCTTCTTTTGTGTCTTTTTCCCGGTGAAGATGTAGTCTCCCCATGGCAGGTACTGGTCCTTTTGTACACGGCAGAAAGTGGTAGTTTCCTTCTTCTTCTTGTTGTTTTGGGTCTTGTTGTTTTGGGTCTTAGTGTGTTTTGTGGTCTGCAGTTTGTTAGATCGGGGGCCCTTCTCCTTCATCTGGCAAGGCTTCACCTCCACCTTAGTCACCTTCGATACAGTGCGTCGGAACACCATTGTGATGTACTGACACTAACAGCTCTCTCACTGAGGTCAAATCAAAATTTGACCATACAGAAAGAATTACGGTTTAATAAGGTTGGAATTTAAAGAAATTGACAACAAAATAAAGCTCTGTTTATCACTATAGTAAAGAGGGATGGTGTTTGTAAAGATGATGGATGGTGTTATAATATGTAGTGATGATGGATGGTGTTATATGTAGTGATGAAGGATGGCGTTATATTGTATTAATGATGGATGGTGTTATATGTAGTGATGATAAGAGGGTAATATATGTAGTGATGATGGATGGTGTTATATATATATATTGATGATGCATGATGTTATATGTAGTGATGATGGTTGGTGTTATATGTAGTGATGCTGGATGGTGTTATATGAAGTGATGATGGATAGAGTTATATGTAGTGATGATGGATGATGTTATATGTAGTGATGATGGGTGGTGTTATATGTAGTGATGATGGATGATGTTATATGTAGTGATGATAGGTTGGTTTTATATGTAGTGATGATGGATGGTGTTATATGTAGTGATGATGGATGGAGTTATATGTAGTGATGATGGATGATGTTATATGTAGTGATGATGGTTGGTGTTATATGTAGCGATGATGGATGGAGTTATATGTAGTGATGATGGATGATGTTATATGTAGTGATGATGGTTGGTGTTATATGTAATGATGTCGGATGGTGTTATATGTCGTGATGGATGGTTCTATATGTAGTGATGGTGGATGGTGTTATATGTAGTGATGATGGATCGTGTTATATGTAGGGATGATGGATAGTATTATATGTAGTGATGATGATGGATGGTGTTATAAGTAGTGATGATGGATGTTATATGTAGTGATGAAGGATGGTGTTAGTGAAGATTGTGAAGTGAGATGTAGTGAAGATTGTAAAGTGAGATGTAGTGAAGATTGTGAAGTCAGATGTGGTGATGATTGTGAAGTGAGATGTAGTGAAGATTGTGAAGTGAGATGTAGTGAAGATTGTGAAGTGAGATGTAATGAAGGTGTGAAGTGAGATGTAGTGAAGGTGTGAAGTGAGATGTAGTGAAGATTGTGAGAGTGAGGATGTGGTGAAGATTGTGGTGGGATGTAGTGAAGTTGTGAGTGAGGATGTGGTGAGATTGTGAGAATGGGATGTGAGAGATTGTGAGAGTGGGGATGTAGTGAGATTGTGGAGGTGGATGTAGTGAGAGATTGTGGAAGTGAGGATGTGGTAAAAGTTGTGAAGTGAGATGTGGTGAAGATTGTGAAGTGAGATGTGGTGAAGATTGTGAAGTGAGATGTGGTGAAGATTGTGAAGTGAGATATGGTGAAGATTGTGAAGTGAGATGTAGTGAAGATGTTAAGTGAGATGTAGTGAAGATTGTGAAGTGAGATGTAGTGAAGGTTGTGAAGTGAGATGTAGTGAAGATTGTGTAGTGAGATGTAGTGAAAATTGTGAAGTGAGAGGTAGTGAAGATTGTGAAGTGAGATGTAGTGAAGATTGTGAAGTGAGATGTAGTGAAGATTGTGAAGTGAGATGTAGTGAAGATTGTGAAGTGAGATGTAGTGAAGATTGTGAAGTGAGATGTAGTAAAGATTGTGAAGTGAGATATGGTGAAGATTGTGAAGTGGGATGTAGTGAAAGATTGTGAAGTGAGATGTAGTGAAGATTGTGAAGTGAGATGTATTGAAGATTGTGAAGTGAGATGTAGTGAAGATTGTGAAGTGAGATGTAGTGAAGTTTGTGAAGTGGGATGTAGTGAAGATTGTGAAGTGAGATGTAGTGAAGATTGTGAAGTGGGATGTAGTGAAGATTGTGAAGTGAGATGTAGTGAAGATTGTGAAGTGAGATGTAATGAAGATTGTGAAGTGAGATGTAGTGAAGATGTGAAGTGAAATGTAGTGAAGATTGTGAAGTGAGATGTAGTGAAGGTTGTGAAGTGAGATGTAGTGAAGATTGTGTAGTGAGATGTAGTGAAGATTGTGAAGTGAGATGTAGTGAAGATTGTGAAGTGAGATGTAGTGAAGATTGTGAAGTGAGATGTAGTGAAGATTGTGAAGTGAAATGTAGTGAAGATTGTGAGGTGAGATGTAGTAAAGATTGTGAGGTGAGATGTAGTGAAGATTGTGAAGTGAGATGTGGTAAAGATTGTGAAGTGAGATGTGGTGAAGATTGTGAAGTGAGATTTGGTGAAGATTGTGAAGTGAGATGTGGTGAAGATTGTGAAGTGAGATATGGTGAAGATTGTGAAGTGAGATGTAGTGAAGATGTGAAGTGAGATGTAGTGAAGATTGTGAGGTGAGATGTAGTGAAGGTTGTGAAGTGAGATGTAGTGAAGATTGTGTAGTGAGATGTAATGAAGATTGTGAAGTGAGATGTAGTGAAGATTGTGAAGTGAGATGTAGTGAAGATTGTGAAGTGAGATGTAGTGAAGATTGTGAAGTGAAATGTAGTGAAGATTGTGAGGTGAGATGTAGTAAAGATTGTGAGGTGAACATAAGAACATAAGAACATAAGAAAGTGGGATACTGCAGGAGGCTGACTGGCCCATACAGGGCAGATCCCTTTCACACCCATCCCAGCACTTCCATGTGCCTATCCAACTTCGTCTTGAAGCTCCCTAGCGTCCCCGATCCTACTATAGCACTCGGTAGCCTATTCCACATATCCACAACTCTATTACCAAACCAGTGCTTGCCTATATCCTTTCTGAATCAGAATTTATCTAATTTAAAGCCATTTGTTCTAGTTATTTCGTTATTACTGAGCTTCAGAACATCTTCCATTTTACCCTTGTTAATCCCACTTACCCACTTGTACACCTCTATCATATCTCCCCTAACTCTACGCCTCTCTAATGAATGTAAGCCTAAGCTTTTCAGTCTTTCTTCATATGGAAGGTTTCTAATATTATGGATCATTTTTGTCATTCTTCTTTGTACTCTCTCAAAAGAATCTATGTCCATTCTATAATAAGGACACCAGAACTGAACCATAATCCATGTGTGGCCTCACTAATGCTAGGTAAGATTTCAAGATAACGTCAGCAGTTCTGTTACTCACAGACCTAGATATGAACCCAAGAATCCTGTTTGCCTTGTTGCGAACGCTAATACATTGTTTTCTAGGTTTCAAGTCGTTGCTAACAAATACACCTTGATTTTTTCACAAACTGAGTTTTCTATTTCCGTGTTACCTAGTTTATACTTAACGTTTGTATTCGTCTTCCCTATCTGTAGTACCTTGCATTTATCACTATTAAAATTCATTTGCCAGTCTACTGACCACTCATGTAAGGTATCTAGATCTCTTTGAAGGTGTTCAAAGTCACTGTCTGAATTTATCACTCTCCCCATTTTGGTATCATCTGCAAATTTACTAATCCTACTAGTTATGCCTAAATCAAGATCATTCATGAATATAACAAACAGCAGAGGGCCTAATACAGATACCTGGGGAACTCCGCTTTTGACCGCACCCCAGTCTGACTTTAATCCATTTATGCTGACTCTTTGTTTCCTACCAGTTAACCATGACCTATCCATTTAATACTGATCCACCTATTCATATTAGCTTCTACCTTCCTTATCAATCTGCTGGCACTAGGCCGATTCTAATGACTTATTAAATAAAACTGCTAATGGATTACTCCAACTCATCTCTACATTCTGTATTCTGGCATATACCTCGTCTGGACAGGCGATTTATGAGGAGACTTCAGTTTGTGATACTTTAAGCATACGTTACTAATGTATTGATATTCATCAACATATTTTCTATACTATGCGTTATATACATATGAACTGGAAACTGTGCTAGGTTTTCATTTGTGAATACGGAGCGAAAATGACTATTTAACGTACTACACATTTCTAACTCATCATCAGTCATTTCTCCTGTCGTAGTTTTAAGGGGACCTATTGTATCTCTAACCTTTGATTTATACAGTTGATAAAAAGCTTTGGGGGTATATTTCGATTCGTTTGCTACCTTGATTTCATAATTTCTCTTTGCTTTCCTAATTTCTGTTTATACCTGTCTTGTTAGGTTCTGATAGTAACCAAGTAAGTGATTTTCGCCTTTCTTAACTTTTCTATATACTCCTTTCTTTTTCCCTAGAAGATCTAAGAGTCTATTATTCATCCATTTTGGTTGGTTCCGTATCGATCTGAATTTTCTTTTAGGGATGTGTTTATTTTGGGCATTATTGATTGTCGCAATAAATTGTTCATAAGTAGCTGCTAAATTAAATTCGGGGTTATCCCGTCCTAAGTTGACAGTTTCCGGAGGTGTGGGGGGGATTAATCTTTTGACCATAGGGTCATCCCTTAGGTCTCTCCTTATGCTACCGTAATTAGCATTCCTAAAATCCGGGATCAAGGCCGAATTTTCCTTCTTCCTGCCATCCCATATTATGTTAAAATATATGGCTTTATGATCACTGTTTCCTAGTTCGTCTCCAATCCCAACATCTTTTACTAGATTTTCATTATTACTGAGAACTAAATCGAGGATATTATTTCCTCTAGTGGGCAAGTTTATAAATTTATATATAAAACTATCCTGTACTACTTCTATAAAATCTTCAGATTCATTATCGCTAAGTTGATTTTTCCAATCTATGCCTGAAAAGTTGAAATCGCCTAGAATACATACATTGTTTCTATCAGATGCCTTCTTTATTTCCTCCCATAGCAATTTACCATCGTTCCTACTCAAATTAGGTAGTCTATATATAACACCAATGACTACGGATTCACTGCCCTCACCAATCTCTACCCAAATACTTTCATTGTCGCTATTTGTTTTAATGTTTGATTTATTGCAGCCTTTTAATGACACCCTGATATACACTGCTACACCGCCACCTCTCCTTCCTACTCTGTCAAATTTAAATAGGTTATATCCTGGAATATGAAATTCTGCTAAAAAATGCTTGCTGTTTGAATTTATCCATGTTTCCGTTATTGCAATTATATCTATGTTCTCTTTACTAACAATGGCCCTGAGCTGGTCCATTTTGTTACACAGGCTTCTACTATTAGTATAATAAACACTCAATATATTTCTTCCGTTTCTATCTGTTTTACATTTATTACTTTGATGTTTGTTATTATGACTAACTATATTTTCAGCATTATCTACTTCTGTTTCACTACTTCCCAGGACCTGCTTGTTTTTTGACTCCCATTTTCCCCGACCCCTCTCTACTGGCGAAACCCCCCCTTCGGAGTGACAATTTCACGCTCCAGGGATGCAGACAACGTCTTTACCCCCTCACGAGACAAGTGTACTCCGTCGCGACAGTACAGGTAGTCGTTGCCATAAAATCGTTGCCCGTCATCAATGAATGCCCAACCATTGTTTGCACAATGTTTTTCCAGTCGGCAATTAATAGCAATTGCCCTGGACAGCCATTCACGACCAACCCCTCTTCTAGGCAAGACACCACATACTATCGGGACCCCTCCCCTATCTCTAATCTTCCCCAGCGCCTCCCTATACCTCTTGAAAAGTTCCTCACTCCTAACCTTACCTATGTCGTTTCCCCCACACTAAGACACACTACTGGATTGGTACCCTCCCCTGACAAAACTCTGTCTAACCTCTCGGCTACATGCCCTATCCCAGCCCCAGGAAAACATACCCTAGTCCTACGTTTCCTATCTCTCGCACAAAAAGCCCGATCCATAAACCTCACCTGGCTGAAGATTGTGAAGTGAGATGCAGTGAAGATTGTGAAGCGAGATGTAGTGAAGATTGTGAAATAAGATTATAAAGTAAACTGTAGTAATTGAGGTTAAACGAACGCGGGTTATTCTGTAGTGTATCCGTGTCTTGTTAACGTGGAACCAACATGGCGGTGGTTCTCAATATAGATACGTTATTTTGCCGGGAATTTCTGTCAAAACAAAATATGAATCAACCATATTTAGCCTAAATTAACCTAACGGCTTTATTATATATTCTAAGTTTTTTAAGTTGGATAGATCAGATCAGGTTAGGTTAAGTCAGGTTGGGTTAGGCTAGGTTAGTTTTGTCAATTTTGCCACTTAGAGGCTAGTTTATTGTGCCCCCCATACTCATCCTGTCAGCTGTAGCACAGAGATTACAAAGTGGTGTTAGATGAGGTAGGTGGTTAAGTTAAGTTTCAATAGGTTAGGTTAGATTATGTCAGGTTGGGTTAAGTTAGGTTAGGTAGGTAATAAGTAGATAGGTTATGTTAGGTAGGTGGGGAAGTTAGGTTTGATTAGGTTAGCTTATGTCAGACGGGGAGGTTAGGTTAGATTATGTCAGGTTAGGTTAGATTATGTCAGGTTAGGTCAGATTACGTCAGGTTAGGTTAGATTATGTCAGGTTAGGTTAGATTATGTCAGGTTAGGTTAGATTATGTCAGGTTAGGTTAGATTACGTCAGGTTAGGTTAGATTATGTCAGGTTAGGTCAGATTACGTCAGGTTAGGTTAGATTATGTCAGATTAGGTCAGATTACGTCAGGTTAGGTTAGATTATGTCAGGTTAGGTTAGATTATGTCAGGTTAGGTTAGATTATGTCAGGTTAGGCTAGATTATGTCAGGTTAGGTCAGATTACGTCAGGTTAGGTTAGATTATGTCAGGTTAGGTTAGATTATGTCAGGTTAGGTTAGATTACGTCAGGTTAGGTTAGATTATGTCAGGTTAGGTCAGATTACGTCAGGTTAGGTTAGATTATGTCAGGTTAGGTCAGATTACGTCAGGTTAGGTCAGATTACGTCAGGTTAGGTCAGATTACGTCAGGTTAGGTTAGATTATGTCAGGTTAGGTTAGATTACGTCAGGTTATGTTAGATTATGTCAGGTTAGGTCAGATTACGTCAGGTTAGGTTAGATTATGTCAGGTTAGGTCAGATTACGTCAGGTTAGGTTAGATTATGTCAGGTTAGGTTACATTATGTCAGGTTAGGTTAGATTATGTCAGGTTAGGTTAGATTATGTCAGGTTAGGTTAGATTATGTCAGGTTAGGTCAGATTACGTCAGGTTAGGTTAGATTATGTCAGGTTAGGTAAGTAGGTAGAGGTGGGTAAAAAAGGTTAGGTTAGGTCGGCAGGTTTTAGTGTAGGAGCTTAAGTAATCCCGTAAAAATTTCATGTTAATTTTTGACACCATACATTATAATAATCCTTATAAACTATGTTAAGGAACTGTGGTGTCATTTTTTTCTGAACGGTTTATTATAAGTTTTATGCCTTTAAAGAAGTTTTATTAAAGAGCGGCGTAATGAACCACAGATGTATTACCATTAAGTCCTAATTAACTTAAAACATGACTAATAACCTATGAACATATAGTATTATATGATTACAATTTAACATAATATATCATGAATGCTGTTATAATATCATAAGTGTGTTACAAACATGGCTGCTCATATATGCCATCCTGTCTCTGGCAAAGAAGAGATTGCAGTAAGTAAAATTATTTGCTAAAGACAAATACTGGAAATTAAACATATACATATTACCATCTGAAAAGCTTAGAACCACCGTTTTATATTTATTAAAAGTTTGTAGTGTTATACATCATGTGTAAACAAGTCACAAGTTATTATTTACGACATTGCTTCAGTCCTCGTCATCAGAGTCTTCTGTGTACAATAGATTCCTTCACCTTGTTTAGGCATTTCTCATCATCTGCTTGACAGTTACACATCTCGGTGCATGTCATGCTATTCTTTCTGATTCTTTCTGTATGAACATGACAATGATCCACATTTCCTGACGCCACATCCACATTTAACAAGTTCTGTGATTGCTTCTGGAGCTGGTGGTTGGTCTGATATTACTAGTATGAAACAGTCATTGTCAATCTTCCAGCCATGCTCTAATTGTGAAAGCATTTCACTGTCTGCATCACAAGACCACAGAAGAGCTTGATACCTTCCTCTCAATATATATGATACTTTAGAGTTGCTGCAGTCGCTGGTAGTTCTCCAGCTTCTGCCTGCGTTTTCTTGAAGAGATGCCATCTAAGTTATGACAGTTTAGTGAAAGTCATTCGTGGACAGTAGAGCTTAAATACAAATTCCTTTAGACCAATAAACATGTCTGCTGGAGGGCATTTGGTCTACTCAGCATCTTGAATGCATCTAGGACTTTTGTGTTAGATTTCATCAAAGTGCTCCAACATGCTTTCTTTCCTTTGCCAACAAATTTTCCAATACAGTCAGATCCTGTGAAGGCATGGAAACCTGTAAGGCTCTCTGCCCAATGTGTCGTCGCTCACCAGTTCCTGTTTTCATACTTGTATTTTCTCCAAGTTGAGGCTGCTTTAATATGCCAAACACATCAGTGTCTGGTGACTTGATATGTACAGTGCTGCCCTTCTGTGATGCATATACTGTATGTCCTGCTTAAGTTCTATAACTTGTGATAGCAATTTGATGGTTGAAGTCTTATTTGCTGCTTTCCACGACAGAAGATTAACCTTGGACATCTTTTCCCAGATGCTCAATGGACCAACAATACGTTTCTTGGCAAAATTTTCATAATTTTGTCTTCCAACTTCATATGCACATAGATTGTCATATTTGGCATTTTCTGGCATTACAGCTCCAGTTACCAAGTTTAAAAGAGCATCATTTTCCTGGGATTACAGTCACCAATAACATTGTGTAGCTTCTGTACATCAGCATATTGACGGCTGACAATAGCTGTAGAGAGCTCATGATGTTCTGTTCTTTTGTAATCTTTATGAGTTTGATATTTTATGTAATGAACTTAATTTGAAAACCCAAATGGTAGTATATGATCTTTTATCACCTTAGACACTCTGTGCGTCATGCCTCTCAAGTGATTTTTTTCTCTCTTACTTCTCTGGACAAATACGACCTTTATCCCATCAGAAAAAATATCACCATATATTTTCTTAATCTACAGGTGCCAAGGTTTAAAATGACGGATGGTGTTAAAATTAACCTGAAATTTTTACGTGACCACATATTGTCTTGTTGGGTTTCTGAGAGAACTTCACGGCTAAATAGCACCTCTGTATTGATAGCCGGTACATGTCGTAATATCCACCGCTCATAGTTAAATCTTTATGTCCGTTTATTTTGTCCTAATTTAAGTATCAAGAGTGTTTTTATTTTTAAGTATCTTAAGTATCTTTTTTCCTCACTCTTAAGTATCTAAGTATGATGTTTTTTCATTTTAAGTAACTAACCATATTTTTGTTTTCATTATAAAATGTGATTGATATAGACAACAGAAGTAAATATCAGCTGGAGGTCGTAAACGAAGCTGATGTGAAGTATTTTGACTCACTGTTTCCACGAACTAATTGCTTCTCTGGTTTATACCGAAGAAATAAAACCGTCAACGAACCATCCGATTCAAATGTGTCTTAGGCGATACAGGGTGTTTAGGCGTCATTCTGATACCAAGAATGACTTTGTGTACTGTGGTGAAGCTGGGGGTAGGATAGGGTTGGGTTGGGTTGGGATGGGTTAGGATTACGCATGTGTGGGTATATTCTGTCGCATTTTATAGGTATCTTGCGTCTTTTCTTTATTCCTTCTTTATCATGAGTATCTGTGCCTATTAATACACCACCTCGCAGGATAGTGGAAGAGGAATGGATAGTAACGAGATAATATTCTTCTTACATATACCTTAGCATGATTACAGGTAACACCAGGTAGAAGTTACGTGACTCTTAAGAGTTTTCCTCGACTTGGCTGATTCAACTGTAAGACTTGCTGTATTTATCCTTATTAAAATCCTCCACCTGTAAGACCCTCAACTTGTAAGACTCTCCACCTGTAAGACCCTCTACTTGTAAGACTCTCCACTTGTAAAACCCTTTATGGATTTGAAATACCTTCTCGTCTTGACTCCACTAGTACTGTACACACCCTCTCTAGCCTTAGTTTACAGTAATGTTGAAGTATATAATGAAGACTCACAGCTCATGGGTTAGAAAAAACAAAAGATGCTTGTTTTATTTATTTATTTATTTATTTATTTATAGCTTATTTTAGAATCCCCGAAAGTTAGAACAAAATGGCTGACGGGACTCACAAGCGGGCGATGTTTACAGTATGGACCAGGAATAAAAAATAAATGAAAAATAAAATAAATAAATCGTAAATTGGTGCATTGTTTCTCCAGGGGTAATTATAGAAGTACAAATGTTCTCCAGCAGTGGGTAACGATCATAGCCACGTATAGAGCTTCTAACGCAGGTAGATTGATATAGATGCATTACCTGGAGTTAGTGGGTTACAGGGGCCTCCTACACGATAATATTAAAGGTGTTTTTTCCTTCTGTTTGTGGCACTTGAGGTGTTTAGGTTAGGTTTAATTAAAATGGTTTAGTTATAATGGTTATATTACGATAATTTAAGTTGAATTTAGAACTTTTGATTTGCATATATCGTGTTTTAGAAGGATTTGTTAGCTAATAAGTTTAATTTGGATAAGTTTAGTTTAATTTAGATCATTTGATTTTACAAGGTCGTATTATAATGACTGGGAACCATATAGAAAACTGTTAGAGAAGTAAATATTTCTACGGCAGTGAATGAGTAAGTCAATAAGTGGTGTATAGAGCTGCTGACGCAACTTAAACAGTATATACTGTACATTATATGTTATCAGAGCTTTCCTGTTGTACGTAACCGCCTCCGTCAAAGTGTCTTACTGGCTCATGTGAAGATTAGCCTCTAGTTTATTTAACCTCAAGATTAACTACACTGGCACTGCCTGACCTGACCTGACCTGACCTACCCTACCCTACCCTACCCTACCCTACCCTACCCTACCCTACCCTAACCTAACCTAACCTAACTTAACTTCCCAAGTAGCGTTAGGTTAATCATTAGTTGAAATAAGCTGGGAGGTTTAATCTTCAGGTAATCTATCTTAATTAACAATTTTGGTCAGGTGAGGTCCTTCCTTACCTTACTCGAGAGCAGGAAGGAGGAGGACTTTTCGCGTCTACAGATCATCGTCAACCAAGGCAGATATTGAATACCTGCTTTTGTTTACCTTCGTGGCTTAAGAACACATCTTAACACCATAAGACTATTCGCCTCAATACCAATAATACAGTAATTGATTATTGTATTCTAATAAAATTTACGGTGTATCTTGTGAACCAGATTTATTGTTTGACCTTAGTGAATGAGAAACTGGTTGAGGTGTATTGTGGTAAACATCCTTAGGAGCAGCTCTGTGTGTTCTTACGACCTCAAAGTAACACAAAAGGTAGCCAATATCTACCCTTGATCAGTCACTTTATGTAGATGTCAATTGTGTCATTTTTCTAGACTTAGTGCCCCCTGGAGGAGAAAGTAAATACAATGTTGATATATTTTGGTCACAACACACACTAGTAGATTGTTTTTCCTTTTTAACTAAATAATTAACACTATGAAGCTAACTAATTATATAACTCAAAGATGGTAACCGATATGGCGTCGATATTGTTCACATACTCTATGATAAATAGATGTATTGTCTGTTTAATTTTAGGGAAGAATTTAATTTATAAACTTTTGAGAATCTGGATACAGGAGTTTTGTCTTTGTGTGTGTGTGTGTGGTGATGATGACGCATACTTTCCTCTGCAGTGAAAAAAATATCTTGACATTGCAAAGTTTAACTGTAAGCCGAAGGAACGTTTATAATGTGACTTGTTATGTGAAATTGTAACTTGAAATTCTTTGTGAAAAAATATTTCCCTATAAAGTTTGGCAATAAATGAAGTATTACATCAAGGTGTAACTTGTAGTTCCTTGTGGAGTAATTACCTATGTGGACGATACAGCTACTCAAGGGTGTAAGACCTAGAGTAGAAAGTCTTTAGACCTTACCTGAGGTTGAAAGACTCTTATAGTGGAACGTCTGAGGTATTGAAACTTTAATTACAGTAAATAAAATATAATCTACCTAAACATTCCTTCACCTGGCGACAACTAATGATACAGGTGGTGTAATAGCTCTTTAAAATTCCTCCGTTTGATATAATAATGACCACACATGAACTTATAATGTGCAATATCTTGATAACACATTAGCTGCAACATTACACATAGTCCAGTGTATGTGTAGTGAGGGACATCTACCTAAATGAGTTACAGAATGTGGAGTTGAGGCAAAAAAGAGTTGGGACATGTTTGAGATCATCAGTTGAGCCAAACGTTTATACTCAATATTGTTTTAATGGTATTTTAGAGCGACCGAAAAATGTAAACAAAATGGCCGGCTAGGTGACACATACCTTACAAGAAATAAACATGAAAACGAACACACACACACACTCACACACACACACACACACACACACACACACACACACACCAGTTTTAC